>NW_006205007.1:3966589-3982452 GCF_000334495.1 Tupaia belangeri chinensis
CCGCGGTTGCCTACGTGGGAGTCCAGCGACATAGCCATTACGCTAACTGCTGGTTCCCGCACCCAGCTTCTTTAAAAAAAAAAAAAGTAATTAATTTTATTTATTCCTTTATTTATTTTAATTTGACCAGAAGGAGGCACAGAGAGAGAAAGAGGGAAAGTGAGAAAGCAAGCCACCAGGTCAAGGACTAGAACCATGGTCAGCCATGTGGGAATGTCCAGAGCCTTAACCACCACACCACCTACTGGCCCCAAGCACCTAGGTTTTTTACAAGCCACTGGGGCCAGGATTCAAACTGCAGTCAGCTGTGGATCCTGTTCTTTTTGAGTAGGACTTAACTGTTGTGCTACAGGGTCAAACTCAAGCCCAGTACTACTTCTTTTTTTTTTTTTTTTTTTTCTTCATCATACAAAGGTAGAAAGAGGGAAAGTGGAGAAGACAGAAACTGAGGTATATTATTTTTTTTCCTTAATTTTCTTCTTCTTTTCCTTTTTTTTTTTTTTACATTCAATTACTGTATACTTTTATAGCATACAAAATGAATTTTCCCAGCATGAATACATGGTGTATTAGTCCATTCAAAGATATAATTATATACATTATCAACAGATAACTTTCCGATTTTTGTGTCCATTAAATGTTTTGCTTCCCCCCTCCCCCGCTTGATTCCCTCCTTCCCACCCTCCATCTCCATTCCCCACCCTCCTCTCACGCTGTCTCAGTATTCACTGTTGTTTTCCTTGTTTGTTTTTTTTTAACAAGGCCTCCCACTGTCACAGTCTTTCTGCTCCAGGCTATCCCTTAGCTTGGATGACAAGGGCAGTTCAGGCACTAAACTTGTGCCTGGCATGTGGCTTCCTGCCTCCCAGGCAGGGGCACTAGTTGTTGCCACTGTGAGTGGTCCACTTCATTCATTTCTACAGCTGAATAATATTCCATTGTTCAGATACTCCACACTCTCTTACTCACTTACTGGCTGATACACATTTCAGCTGTTCCTACTACTTGGCTCGTATCAACAATGCTTGTGTACAAGTTTTTGAGTTAGCATATGTTTTTATGTCTCATGGTATACCTAGAAGTGTAACTGGGCCACATGCTAGCCTTTTTTTGTAACATTTGGAGGAAAATCCAAAGTGTTTTACAAGGGACTGCCTGTTTAAAATCCCACCAGCAATGTATGAGAACTATAATTTCTCCACATCCTTGCCAATACCTAGTATTGTCTATCTTTTTGATGATAGCTATTCTAATAGAGTAAAATGTCCATCTATGGTAGGTTTAATATGTTAATTGTACTGTTATGCATGAAAAATAACTAATCATGTTGATCATCTTTTCCTTTGTTTATTGAGCATTTATATATTTTCTTTTCAAAAGTCTATTTAGTATCATTGCCTTTTTTTTGAGAGGTTTTTGCTATAGGGTACGTGCACTTGCCAGAGAGACAGAGAGACAGAAAGTGAAAAATCAGCCCCTAGGGGGGATGGCCACACCACAATCCCTTCTTCTCCATTCTTCTCTGAGGATCTTGGGCACACACACATACGTGCCCATCATGAGTTTAAGCCACTGGATCCAGGACTTGATCCAGAGTCGACTACATGGGAGTCCAATGACATAGCCATTACACCAACTGCTGGTCCTAATATCATTGCCTTTTTAATTTGTTTTTTTTTTTGCCTTTTAATTTTTAAGTTGTAATAATTCTATACATGTTCTGAATGTTAGTCTTTATCAGATACATGATTTTTTAAATATTGAGTCATCTGGAAAGTCATGATGCATTTTTTGCATAGAAAAACAGAAAAATATGTCTTGATTTTTCCAACAACCCAATATTTTCTCCTATTGTATGGGTCGTTCTTTTTTTTTTTCGCTTTATTGATAGTTTTCTTTTTTCTTTTTATTTTTTGGACAGGTTTCCGCTATTGGTCGTGTGCGCTCACCAGAAAGACAGAGAGACAGAGAGACAGAAAACAAGAAATTACCCTCTCCCAGGGGGGATGGCCATGCCACAATCCCTTCTCCTCCTTACTCCTCTCAAGATCTTGGGCACACAAACACATATACCTGGCATGAGTTTAAGCCACCAGGCCTGGGACTTGAACCGCGGTTGACTACATGGGAGTCCAGCGACATAGCCATCAACTAATTGCTGGTCCCCATTTTTCTTTAAAACACAAAACTTTATTTAAAAAAAAAAAAAAGAGAGAGATTTTATGCTATAAAGCATGTGCACTTGCCATACAGACAGAAAGCAAGAAATCGCTTCCTACTCCCAGGGAAGATGCCATGCCACAATCCCTTCTCCTCCATCCTCTTCTCAGGATTCTAGGCATGCATGCACAAGCACTCAGCATGAGTTTTAGGCCACCAGGTCTGGGACTTGAACCAAGGTCGACAACATTGGAGTCCAGCGACATAATCATCAAGCCACCTGCTGGTCTCAAAATACAAAACTTTTTAATTTCAATGAAGTCCACAATGTATCCATTTTCTCCCTTTGCCTAATAAAATGTCATGAATATTTTATATCACATTTTTTTTCTAAACATTTTAGCTATTAAATTTAGGCACCTTTCCTTTCTCAAGATAAGAAAGTTCCAATTGGTTCCTTTATATTATTTCTACTGTTATTGATTATCTGTTTACGAGTTATTATAGTCAAATATTTCTTTAGTTCTTTAACATTTTTTAGCATATTTACAATACCTGTTTTGAATTCTTCGCAAGAGAAGTCCAACATCTGGATTCCTCAGAGATAATTTCTATTGACTACCTGCTTTATTTCCTTGTGTACAGGACTCACTTTATTGTGAAATATCTTGTCATATTTTTGAAAGTTGGCATTTTAGATAATAGTTTATAGGGATCCTTGACTCTGGATTCTGATTCCCACTCCAAGAATCCTGTTATTTATGATTTTTGGGTTTTGTTTGCTGTTTAGTGACTTGCTTGGAGCAATTCTCTGGGATCTCTCTGTTTTGGTGTGTTGCTACTGATGACTTCAGGTTTTGTTTTTTTTTTTTAATTATTGCTTTTAGTTTTAAGCATACTATCCTACAGGACACCCTTGTGTATGCATATTTTAGTGGTTGGCAAATTATTGCTCAGACTTTATATTCAAATGCCTTGACTCTTGAAGTTTTCTGTACTTTGCATTAATCTTTTTTTTTCTGATTTCTTTTTTTTTTTTTTGAGAGGTTTTTGCTATAGAGCGCATGTGCTCACCAGAAAGACAGAGAGAGACAGAGAGACAGAAAGTGAGAAATCACCCCCCAGGGGGGCTGGTCATGCCACAATCCTCCTCCATTCTCCTCTTGGAATCTTGGGCACACACATGTACATGCGCCGGGCCCGAGTTTTAGCCCCTGGGACTCAAACCGCAGTCGGCCACATGGGAGTTCAGCGACATAGCCATCATCCTAACTGCTGGTCTCTGATTTCTTATTTTCTGAAGCCAGTATATCATATTCAGTCACAGGAAACTGCTAAGCAAAATATTACAAAATAGATGCAGGGCTATCTATTCGTCTATCTGGCTCCTGACAAAGTTAAGATTATTTGAAGAATGCAAGATTGGGGCTGCCTCTGTGGAGCAGCAGTCATATGCTGCTTAAGAGAGGCCAGATCACACATCAAGACTGAAGTTTGAATTCCTGGCCTGATCAGCCTAAAACACAGGTATACACACACTCAAGATCTAACAGGCTGGAGGACAGGAGAAAAGAGAAAGTGGCAAAGCCAGAAATTACTGTGGAGAGTGCTTCTCTCTCTCTCTCTCTCTCTCTCTCTCCCTCTCTCTCTCTCTCTCTTTCTCTCTCACATGTGGACACACTCTATTATGAATAAAGAAAAAAATGCAACATTGACTTGACTTCAAATAAATTGGTCTGATGCACCTATTTAACAAAACAGAGGGAAAAACAATCACATTATTGTTTGCATAGATGCACAAAAATCATTGGCTGTAATTCAGTTCCCATAAACATGAGAATTGAGTCAAATAAGCGAATGATTAAAGACCACATACTATATCATTTCATTGGTATATGTTTAAAACTAGATAAAATAAAACTACAATATGTACACATGTGAATTTATTTACTAAAACTATAAAGAAAGCAAGTAATTACCAAAAATATAGGTTGGGATTTACTTTTCTGAGCAACATAAAAAGTAGTGATTAGGAGGAAATGGAGGAGGGTCTCTTTGAGATTGGCAATATTCTGTGAGGGGTCCTCAGAAAGTTCATAGAAAATGTACATTATGAAAAAGACTAAGCCATGTTTTGTGCCAAAATAAACTCGTATTTTAATTTCATTTTTTATGAAAATTTTTAAGTACCTTAATGTTTCTTGATCTGAGTTATATTTTGTATACTTTGAGTTAATAATAATTAATCATTGAGTTATATTTTGTATACTTTCTCCATGTTTATTCATTTTCCTATAGAAAGGGTTGTATTCATTACCTCCATTGCGATGATGGTTTCATGGGTGTAAACTATGTCAAAACTTGTCAAATTATACACGTAAAACATTACAGTTTAATGTATATCAATTTTAAATAACATAATGTCAATTGTAAATCTGTACAAGTTTTTTAAAGAATTATTTTATTATTTTTAATTTGCTATGGGGCACATGCACTCACTAGAGAAAGAAAGACAGAGAGAAAGTGAGAGAAAGTGAGAAAGCAAGCCACCAGGTCTGGCACAGGAACCATGGTTGGCCATGTGGGAATCTAACCCCTCAACCACCATGCCATCTGCTGGTCGCTTTGTGCAAGTATTTTTAAATGGATTATTCATTTAAAAGAATCATCACTATATGTTGGGTAGTAAATATAAGGTTTGTCAGCCTTAAAAATTAAACTTCAGGCCTTGAAGTAGTCTTTATTTCTTTATCTACGTAACTGCTTTATTATGTAGATGGAAAGAAAACTTGAACTGCACCTGCAAAGTCTTCAGCATGCAATATTTTTTTAAGACCTGATTAACACCTGCTTAAATATTTTCTTCCAATCTTTAATTAAACAGTTAAGGTAGGACTTCATTTCTAGATATACATCTCAATTGATTCTGAATTATACTCTCCAGCTGCTAATTTCCCTTTCCAAAGAGTGAATGAAACACCAAGAGATTCTTCACTTTGTAAAGGAAACAAAAAGTTCAAGATCAAAATGTGTGTTTGTGTGTGTGTGTGTGTGTGTGTGTGTGTGTGTGTAGAGAAAACCATTGCAATATCTTTTTGAATTCTAAAAAGTACAAATATATATTTTCTCTCATTCTAGGAGAATAGAGTCCAAAATGAACTTTAATTAGATCAATAAATTAAAATGAGGTTTCCCCCCCACGTATTAACTATTAGTAATAATTTAGAAAGTATTTTCAAATATAAAATAGTTAATCAATTAAATTATAAAAGTATAATAAACTATGTAAAGTTCTAGTCTAACCAGACTAGGACTTTATTGTAATGCCCTCCTCAGTTGCCTTCAGCATCATGCAGACTCTATTCTAGAAAGCCGAGTACAAGGACATAAATACAAGCATTTATACTATAAGTATGTAGTACTTAAATTAATATTTAAAAATAATTAAAGCTATAGTATTTTCAAAATCATATCAAATTTATTTTCCATTTTCTGATTTTCAGAATTTTAGGGCATTTTCACTCCGTTGATCAGTTCATTTTCTTTTCATAGAGCAATGTACTTGGTAAAGAAAAAGAAGGAGAGATGGGGCAAGGAGAAAGCGGGAAGAGAGAAAGGGAGAGAAAAGGGGTAAGAAAGTATCTTAGTAATGTCATCATTGGAACTTAATAGTGGTTTGTCATAGTTTAGTTAAGGTGCAATGTATACTTCCATTTTTTCTTGAGCAAGGAAAGCAAGATAACTTATGGGAATGCCTTCTGCTCGTGTGTTAGCCAAGCACTCAATTCTGGAACCAACCTGTGTGTATTTCAATTGCAGTTCTATCAATTATTTGTTGTAAGTGACCCCAGACAAGACCCTTAATTACTCTGTGCCTCAATTTTTTTATGAATAAAATAAGGGTCATAATCATACATATTTCATATGGTTGTTATAAGGATTAAATGTGTTTATATACTGAAATGGTTTTGAACATTTCTTGTATAAATTTTTTTAAATTATTTCATTTAACTTTATTTATTTATTCATTTGTTTATTTCAACTTGACCAGAGAAGGACAGAGAGAGAAAGGGGGAGAATGAGAAAGCAAGCTGCCAGGTCCAGGACTTGAATCGCAGATGGCCATATGGGAATCTAGCACCTTTAACCATCATGCCACCTGCCAGCCCCACTGTATAAAATATTTTAATATTCTATATAAATGGTTGATATAGTTATTATTACTATTGTCATATATACACGACTATTTTCATTTTTTATTAAAAGAAAATGTTTGGTACAAAGAAAATCCTATATTTATTTATTTTAAGTGACCATTTCCTTAAATATAAAGCACCACCTGGTTTACCTATGACTTAAATTCCTGTATAGTACCATACACCTGCATTAAAACATATAATTTATAAAGAAGTTATACTCAAAAATAATTATTTCCTCCATGTTAGTACCATAAATGCATGCATGAATCCAAATCTAAAACCCATTGAAATAATAGCATCAGTGCTCTTCCAGTGAAAAGGATCTATAATCTTTAGAATTAGAGCAAATTAAGTAAGCCATAGAAGAGTTCATAAATTTATCAAATCTTTCATTAAAGGTCTTTAAAAAAGATTTTTTAAAAGAGCAAATTAATTTTACCTTACAACTTATTGATATAAATACCTTCCACTTAAATTTCAATTTTAAATTAGTTCCAGGTGACATAATAGTAAATGTTATCATGTTATCTTCAGTGAAAAATTAAGAATGATGCAAGAAGTTCAGAGCAGTCCTACAATAGGTGGAAATGTCAGATTAAACTGTTGCTTCACACTAGTTTCAATGAAATTCTTCAGTAATCTGAAAACATTAACAGAAAGCCTGGCCTAGGCTCAGTGGCACACATGGTAGTAAACCGAACTGCAGAGCTGGAAGCCACATGCTGACCAAGGTTCAAGTTGACTCTGACCCAGCCAATCTGAAATATACTGGGTGCACGTGCAGGAACAGGGTAAATTATACAATCGAAAGAAGGGGATCATGGTGTGACAGGGCTCTATGGGAGGATGCATCCCTCTCTTTCTCTTTCTGTCTTGTGCTCATGCACATATTTTATCATGAACAAAACAAAACAAAAACATTTTAAAGGCTAATTATCTTAGGAATAATAAAATATTAATAAACAACTAGAATATTAAATAAATTAAGAATGGATGAGAAAAGTATTAATTATACCAAAGGCATGTGATTAATTCAAAGAGAAATGTTTATCATTTTAATTGTAGTGTTTTGTGTCTCACTGAGGTCCAGGTACACCCATCCCTAGTTGCCATGAGTGTTGGTTACAAAGGTCTATGACTGCTTTCTCCTCTAGAGCACATGTGTCACCAAGGGAGTGCTCCCTTACCAAGGAGGTGCCCTTTCACACCTCACGCCAGATATGTCTGTATGTCAAGTAAGTATAGTTTCAATCCTTTTCTTAAGCTCTGCTTCTTAAAAGTAACCTAAAGACCAACCATTTTCATTTCCTCATCAAAATCAATTAAGAATACATATAAATTTAAGCAAGATGCAAGAAGCATTATTTAAATATGACTGTTAGACCCTACTAAAAGAAGGAGTTAATTATTTCTATTACTATCTCAATGAAAATAACATAGTCTTTTGTACCGTTGAAATATGTGACATAGTTTTATGTATGGGAGCTTACCAGGGTGTGTGTGTGTGTGTATGTGTGTGTGTGTGTGTGTGACTGTTAGACCCTACTAAAAGAAGGAGTTAATTATTTCTATTACTATCTCAATGAAAATAACATAGTCTTTTGTACCGTTGAAATATGTGACATAGTTTTGTATGTGTGGGAGTTTACGAGTGTGTGTGTGTGTGTATGTGTGTGTGTGTGTGTGTATGTTCGTGTAGTATAATTTTCTCTATCACAATTTCATATCATACACACACATGCATATATGACATTTTGCTATTTGGTCTGTTGGTTGAAATCAGCAAATTCAAATGTGCAAATTCAGAACAAACTGAAAGAAGTGTGTCAGAGTTGTTTCAAACTTTCTTTTGAAAGAAATTTATTTTCTAATTCTTCTTTTAAAGAATTTTTTATGATTACTATTCTTGATGGACACAAGAATTCTAAATGTTGGATAAAATAAAGATATATTTGTCACATAGTAAATATGCCTGTATAAATGTGAACAAACTTCTTTTCCCAGGGCTTATGACATGCTCAGAAAATTTATAAGTGTCAAGTCAATTCTCTACAAATTACAAAATTTAGAATTGTAGATCCTTTCCAAGTTGAAAATGAACAAATTATAAGAACAAATTAAACAGACTTTCCTCTCTTACTACATTATCTGTTGAACTGTTAGGGTGTTGTCCGGTTTTATGAGTTTTTGTCCTGTCTTGAAATAGGGATATTCTTAATCTACATGGTTATAACATAATTTCCAGAGTTTGATATTGTTGACATTTCTATAATAAGATCATATAGTGTGTTACTAATATATTGATCCCCGTATAGAACAGAGGATTAATCCCTCAGTTACTAAGAGAAGGATAACACCCAGTTCATGTTGAAAGAAGAAAATGCTGATCATGTTTCCTTAATTCACCTGCCTATTGATTCATCAGATCATAAGAATCACTATGCTTTCATGAATATAACCAGCCCACACCTGTGTTTATCTCACCCCTGACCCTCACAGGATTTCACTGAATGTAGCATCTGGTCCTGATGGTAAATAGTCAGTCAGTCATTTGGGCAAGTAGTGACTGATAGAATTCCTAAAGGTATTTAGGGCCCATAGGTTATGAGAGTAGAAAATAAGCAGCACAATTGAGGTCACTCCCCATTTGACTGAATCAGAGCTCATCCCTGGTCTCTTTCCTCTCAAGTCATTACAAACAGAGGGCTATTGTGCATGTGTGTGAAGGGAAGGAGGGATTACTGCATATTTCGAGTATTCTAATTTCACTTACTTTTTGTCCAATCCACAACTCAAAGCTGTCTAGCATTTTTCTGTGCAGGTTGCAGTGACTAGGAAAGGTTTTTTAAAACTGAAATAAGAACTACTCTTTGATTCTAAAATGGGATGCTTAGAAATATCAGAACAAACATATTACAGTTATCTTAGGAATGAGGAAAAAGTAATGAGGGCAGGGGAAAGAGAGGAGACCTAAGGTGCAAAAGTGAAAAAAAATAAATAATAATCAAAATGCTCCCAAAACTTGTTGAGGCATATGTGATTTTTACGTTACTAAGCTTAATGAGTATTATCAGTATATTTGTTACAAACCTAACAGGAAAAAGTCTGACTATGTTTCTAGAGTATTCTAGTTAAAGGACTGTAGGAAATACAGAATTAAAAAATATAGAAATAACAAGCACATTTTTAGAAGAAAATAAAATTAATGTACATTGGAAATAATATCATGTTTGACAAAGGGAAAGGAAAGGAAATTATTAATATAACAGTTTTACTTATTTCAAGGAAAATTCTCACTTTCTTTAAGTCTCTCATCTTGGTGATATTTTAGAATTAAAAAAAAATAATTTAAACTTATGACCTTAGAGTGTTTGTTTAAAAGGGTTTAATATTCCATGATGCAATTTGTAAATCTTAAACATGTTAAAAAATTCTTACGAAGGTGGCACGGTGACTAAGGCACTGGATTCCCACATGGACAACACAGTTCTAGTCCTAGACCTGGTGGCTTGAAAATCACCCCAGGCACATGTATATGCAGGCACATGTACATGCATGCCCAAAATCCTGAGAGGAGAATGGAGGAAAAGAGCTTGTGGCATGGCCTCCCTTCTGTGTGTGTGTGTGTGTGTGTGTGAGTGTGTGTGTGATTTCTCACCTTCCCTCTCTGTCTCTCTCCAGCAGCAGAAATTGCCCTGACAAAAACAAACAACAAAAAAATGCAAATATATTTAAAAATTCAACTTCTTTAAAAAAATAAAATCACAATATGAAGCTTTATAGTCAATGTAGTATAGCAGAATCTTAAGGAAATTTCCACAGAAAATAAGATGAACAAAAGATGGTTTATAAACAAGCTCAGCAAGTGATGTACTTTTACCTACACTGAAATGGAGCAAAGTTGTCTAAATTAAACAAGGTTGAAAACCCTTTCTCTTGGGGAACAGCACCTGCTTCAGCATTCCTTCAGAAGTGGAGCAGAAAGGAAGCAGGGCCACTTGGCCCCAGTTCACCATGAAAGCCTCTTGCCAAGGCTAGGGTGTGGTAGGAGCAGCTGCCTCAGCCTTCAGACCTGGAAGCAGAGTCACCTAGTCCCAGCACTGTGCACAGCACATGATTTTACATGCCACCTTACTTTCTAGCTTCTCTTAGTTACATATGGACCAGACAGTTTTGGCTATATAAGAGCCAAAACATCTGAACACAGTGAGGCTCTGCAGAAATTCTTTTTCCATACTCACCCCACCAAAAAAAAAGCATAAAAATTCTTCTGTGTAAAACCAACAAAAGTGAATTCATTGCTAAATAACTAGAAATTACAGCAGAGCCTAAAGAGATATGAAAAAAAGCAGGAAATATCTCCTGTCCCCAAAAGAACATAATAACCTTGCATCAATAATGGACAAAACACAAGAAATCACAGAATGCCATAAAAAATTCAGAATATTTATTCTCACTAAATTATATAAGATACAAGAGAAACAGATAGCCAGTCACAGAAAATGAGAGTCATTCCATGACTTGAAGAAGGAACTTCATAAATAGACATACTGAAAAAGAATCAAACAAAACTTCTGGTTTAAAGCAAATAATAAGCAGAATATCAAAACATCTCTTGAAAGTATTAACAACAGATTAGACCATGCAGAAAAAAGAATATCTGACATTGAAGACAAACTTTTCAACTTAGTTCAAGCAACTGAGAAGAATGCAAAAATAACCACTAAAAATGAGGATAACATACAGAAAATCCTAGACACCACTAAATGGTTGAATATTCACATCATGATAAAGATATGGATTAAGGTTTAGATAATCTCTTTAATGATATATTAGATGAAAACTTTCAACCAAGAGTGCCGTACAGAAATCCAAATCCAAGAAATACAGAGAACGCCACATAGATTTAATATAAGAAGATCCTCTCAAAGGCACATTATAGTCAAAGTGAAAAAAAAATCAAACAAAGATAATATTTTTTAAACGACAGGAGAGAAACATCAGGTTATCTACAAAGTTTACTTCATTTGACTAATAGCAGAACTCTCAAATAAAACAATGTGGGCAGGAAAAAAAATGGAAAGGCATATTCAAAACTCTAAAAGAAAAAAAAAAATGTCAGCCAAGAATACTATACCCAGAAAGATCATCCTTCAAGTATGAAGAAAAATTAAAATCATTCCCAGATAAGCAAAGCTGAAAGAGTTCACCAAAAGTAGGCTGGCCCTTCCAGAAATACTTAAGGTAATGGTGCACCTGAAAAACTAAAACTAAAGGAAGATAAATAGAAGCAAGAAAAAAATAAAAGAAGTTGAAAGATAAGGAAAAAAAAGTAAATGGCAGAACTATGTCCACACATACCAATAATAACCTTAAATAATGGATTAAATTCTCCAAGCAAAAATCACAGATTAGCTCAATGGACGAAAAAGCTGGAACTCTCTATATGTTGCTTATAAGAAACACATCCTTTTGACAAAGATATACATAGACTGAAAGCAAAGGGCTGAAAAAAGTCATCTCATGCAAATAGGGAAAAAAAAAAAAGCAGGAGTTGAGATTTTGATATCAGCTGAAATAGGCTTTAGGATAAAATGCATTAAAAGAGACCAAAAAGGATGCTACATAGTTCACAATATAAGAACATCATACTGAATGGAGAAAGGTAAAAGTCTTCCCACTAAAAACTAAAACAAGGCAATGCTGCCCACTTTCTTCAATACTTTTCAACATAGTGTGGGAAGTCAGCCAATGTAATCAGACAAGAAAGCAAAATAAAAGGCATGCAGGTGGAAAAAGAAGAAGGTAAGCTCTTCATATTTGCAGATAATGCAACCATATACATTTATTCAGAAGATATAACAATCATAAATATTTATGCATTCAATGCCAGGACACCCAAATATGTAAAAGAAAGACTGCTATATTTTAAAGAAGATATGGACTGTAACACACTAAATGTTGGAGATTTAAACACTCACCATCACCTCTGGACAGGTCATCTAGACAAAAATAAAAAAAATAAAAAAAAACAAAGAGACACAGAAACTAATTGATATCATAAACCAAATGTATCTGACAAACATATATAGAGCATTCTATCCTGCAACTATGGAATAGACTTTTTTCTCATCTCCACATGGAACATTTTCAAAGATTGACCATATAAAAGGCCACAAAATGAGCCTATATATACTTGAAAGTATAGAAACTATGCCCAGTATTTTCTCTGGCCACAATGGAATTAAACTTGAAACCAACCATAGAAAGTCCTAAAACATACACAAAAACATGTAAACTAAACAACCTACCCTTGAATGACTTTCAAACAACAGAAGAAATTAAGACTGAAATAAAAAGATTTATTGAAATTAATGATAATGAACACACTACTCTCCATAACTTTAGGGACACAGCAAAAGCATCATAAGAGGCAAGCTATTAGTGCTCACAAGGAAAGAAATATATAAAAGTGGCAAATAAACAACAACACATCTTTTTTTAACTTTTTTCTTTTTTTTGGAGAGGTTTTTGCTATAGCGTGCGTGCGCTCGCCAAACAGACAGAGAGAGACAGAGAGATAGAAAGCAAGAAATCACCCCCCAGGGGGGATGGTCACGCTGCAATCCCTTCTCCTCCATTCTCCTCTCGGGATCTTGGGCACACACGTACACACGCCCGGCTTGAGTTTTAAGCCACCGGGTCTGGGACGGAAACTGTGGTGGACTACATGGGAGTCCAGCGACATAGCCATTACGCTAACTGCTGGTCCTAACAACAACACATCTTAAGTAACTGATAAGTAAAAGCAACATTTAAAAAAGAAGAAAACAGTAAAGATTTGAGCTGAAATAAATAGAATAGAGAATAAAAGGCATATACAAAAAAATCAACAAAATGAATATCTGTTTTCTTTTTGAAAATATAAACAAAATTAACAGAAAGGAAATGGAAAAAATCATACAATCCTATTTATAGAAGCAAAAAAATGCATTTGATAAAATACAATATCCTTTCATGATCAAGACTCCCAGCCAAATAGGAGTAGAAAGAACATACTCAACATAAAAAAGGCCATATATGATAGACCCATTGAGAACATCATACTAAATAGAGAAAAGCTAAATGCCTTCTCACTAAAAACTGAAACAAGACAAGGCTGCCTACCTTCTTCACTCCTTTTCTACATATTACTGGAAGTTCTATTTGATGTAATTAGTCAAGAGAGCAAAATAAAAGCCATTTGGATAAGAAAAGAAGAAGCTAAACTGTTCCTATTTGCAGATATATGGCTCTATACCTTGAAAATCCAAAGGAATGCATGAAAAAACTCCAAGAAGTGATCAATGAATTCAGTAAATTTGCAGGTTATAACTCAATACACAAAAATCTGTAGTATTTTTGTACACCAACAGTGAACAGACTGAGACAGAATTGAAAAAGCAATCCCATTTACAATAGCTACAACACAAATAAGATGTTTAGAAATAAACCTAACCAAAGTGGTCAAGAGCCTTTACAAGGAAAACTATGAAAAACTGAAAAAAGAAATTGAGTATGATACCAAAAAATGTAATGATAGCCTGTGCTTTTTGGTTGGTAAATCAATATAATCAAAATGTCAGTTTTATGGAAATTAATTTACATATTTAATGCAATTCTCATCCAATTACCTGAAACATTCTTCACAGAAATTGAAAAAACAATTATAACATTTTTCTGGACTCACAAAAGTCCCCATATCATCAAAAGAATAAAATAGGAGGCATATCACCATTTGACTCTAAAATACATTACAAAGGAATGATAATCAGAACAGCATGATATTGGCACAAAAATAAACACATGAATCTATGGAACAGAATAGAGAATCCAGAAATAAACCCTAAATCATACAGCTAACTGATCTTTAACAAAGAGTACAAGACAATGCAATGAAGAAAAGGAAGTCTTTTTGTCAAATAGTGCTGAAAGAACTGGATAGCCACCTTAAAAAGAAGAAAGAAGAAAGAAAAAAAAGAGAGAGAGAGAAAGAGAAAGAAAGGAAGGAAGGAAGAATGGAAGGAAGGAAAGAAATAGTAAAGAAAGAAAGAGAAGAAAGAGAAAGAAAAAAAGAAACTGGGCCCCTATCTGTCACCGTTAAGAATAATCAAATAAAAGTTGATAAAACATTTAAGTATAAAGCTTCAAACTACAAAACTACTAGTAGAAAATGTAAGCGAAACTTTTGAAGATTTTGGAATAGGCAAAGATTTCTTAAATCAAAACCCCTAAAAACAGGCAATAGTCTTCGAAATAGATAAGTGTGATTACATCATGCTAAAAAGCTTCCTCACATCAAAGGAAACAATAATTAGAGTGAAAAGACAACTCTCAGAGTGGGAGAAAATATTTGTAAATTACTCCTCAGACAAGGGACTAATATCCAGAATATATAGGGAACACAAGCTCACCCATAAAAAAAGAAAAGAGAAAAAAATCCAATTTAAAAATGTGCAAATGAATTAAAGAGACAACACTTTAAGAAGACTTATGAATGGCCAAAGGATATATGAAAAAATGAAGTCTCTTGTCAAAAGGGAAATGCATATTAAAAGCACAATGAGATACTATTTAACCACAGTTAGAAGAGCTAGGATCATAAATAGATAGATAGATAGATAGATAGATAGATAGATAGATAGACAGACAGACAGACAGACAGATATAGACTAACAAGTGATGACACAAGGCTGTGATGAAAAGGAAATCCTCTATCACTGTTGGTGGGAAGGTAACTTAGTTCAACTTCTGTCAAAACAATATGGAGGTTTCTCAAAAAACTCATAAATAAAACTTCCATATGGCCCAGTAATCACACTTCTCAGTATTTACTCAAAGGATTGGAAAACACTCAATCAGAAAGACACATGCACTTCCATGGTTAATGTAGCATTATTCACAGTTGCTAAAACATGAAACCAACCAAAGTGTCCAAAAATTGATGACAGGGTTGTAAAACAGGTGCACATATATACTATGGAATATTACACAGCCACAAGAAATAATGAGATCCTATTGTTTGACTCAAAGTTGATGAATATAGAAGTATTAATGTTGAGCAAGGTAAGCCAGATTTTGAAAGAAACACATTGTATATCCCCATTCAATTTATACTGAGTGTCCATCGCAGAGTTTGAGAGATCTGAAGATGTGATGGTGGAGAGGATGTGTGTGGATGCTTCAAACTGTAAGGGGGTAAAGTGGTTTGTAGAAAGTGGGTGGTGGCAGGTTATTGTGAGATTCAAGGGGAGGAAACATTTGACAGATGGAAAAATGTAAGATTTCTGTTGGAATTATACTCACATGCATACATATACATAAAATTTTAAAAGAAGGAAAAAATTTTTAAAAAAAAATTTTTATCAACCCTTCCTCACACATTTTGTTTCTTAACTTTTAAGTCTAAGAGAATTTTAATCTGCAGATTAACAGTCATTTCTCTACTACAAGATGTTTCTACTG
>NW_006205007.1:3982483-3993203 GCF_000334495.1 Tupaia belangeri chinensis
TCTCTTCCTGAGTATCTTTTATTACTTCCATTTAAAGCCTAGACTTTCTTAACACAACTGAGCAAGATGATGAGTATTGAAAGTAGAATTTGGCACTCCAGTAGGTATAAACCTTTTGAAAGTGCAGTAGAAAAAAAAAAATCTGTGGAAATGTTAGTAAATTATATTTGTGTAACCAAAAATAAAGATGCCTAGACAATGACTGGAAAGTTTTTGTAACATTAATTTTGTTTCTGCTAACACAAGTAACACATATTTACTAAATGCCTATTTTATTTGTTTTAATGAAATAGAGAAGGAGAGAGAGATTTTTCATAGGGTCTTGCCATGCCATGATGCTCCTGCCCCAGCCTCTCAATTAGCTAGATTACAGGTGTTTGCTATAATGCCTGGCCTGTTTAAGGTGGTCCTGGAACTGAACCTGGATTTCCCATGTGGCCTCACCCTTGTACAGTGGTGTCCTACCACTGTGCCACAGTAACTAGGCCCAGTAAGAAATATGTGTGTGTGTGTGTGTGTGTGTGTGTATTTATTTATGTCTATATATTTATATGTACATATTCATATTTATATTATTTATATTTGAGGGAGGATAGACCAAGAAGAGAGTCAGAGAGACAAAGAAAGAGAATCAGACAGAGACAAAGAGAAAGATTCAGAAAGTAAGGAAGGGAAAAGGGAGGGAAAGAAGGAAAACTATTTGACAATAACACATAATCATAGCACCACCATGAAAGGATTAACTTTACAATGTTTGTTCCATTTTCTAAAATTGCATTTGTGAGCAAATTCCACCTTTTAGAAAACTTAGTATCATTCTGATAATTGTACTTTGTTACCTTCTCTCCAATCCAGTTTATATATTGACAGTATTTTTCAATGTCACTGAACATTCAACTAAATATTTAAGTGTTTACCTAATTTTCCACAATTATTTAATTAACCAAATTCCTATTTGGATATTTAAATCACAATTTTAGCTATTATATCTTGATATACGACCTGGAATAAGACAGTATTGCCAATTCTTTTGTACTAAGAAGTACAAAAAACCTTCAATCTTTCTTGGAGTTTTTGCACATGTTAATATTAACCTTATCTATGGTGATCAAGAAAAAGTTAGAAACATCAAAATCCATGCAAAAAAAAAAAAAAAAAACAGATTCTGTACACATCTTATAAACAACTGTGATACCTCCTTAGAGTAAATTCCAGGTGTAAAAGTTACCAGGGCAGATTTAAGTTTTTTAATATGCTGATTGGACATTTCTGATTCATTTTAGGTGATATACTTATTCATGTTCTTTATTAATATTTTATGAAGTGTTGGGAGTTATCAGAAGTCGAGAAAAGGTGTGTCTTTTTCAGAGTTCCAATTATTCATCTGTGCTACATATTGAAGCAAAAATTTTTCTTTGTTTTCAAATAAATTTTTAAATTATGTTTTAATTTTTTTACTAGGCTATAAATAATTTTTAAATGTGAGTTTCTCCTTTTGGTTTAATTTATATATAGGCATTCCTTTCCTCTTAGATCAGATAATATCATCAATAAATCTAAAAATTTTGAGATAATTTTCTATATTAAATGTTTTAGTCCATCTGATATTTTTTGGTATGTTGTTGAAAGTATGCATATCTTTTTATTTACTTATTTAATATATAATATTTAATTTATCATTGTCCAAATAAATGTCCTATCACTATTAATTGGACCATATTCTTGCTAATTTTAAATGTCACAGATATCAATCTCTAAATATTATATATAAAGATATAGATATGAATGATACCTTCATAACTCTGGCAGTGGAAGAGGAACTTTTGTAGGGTAGAACAGACACTACTGGCCTCAGCTTTGATTTCTTTTAAGCCTATTTACACTGCCATTAATGTTGATTGACAAGTCACTACATTCTTCATTTACTACATGATAGCTAATCTTATGTGTTAACTTGGCTAGGTTAAGGGATATCGAGATAGTTGATACATGATTTCTAGATGTGTCTGTGAGGAGATTTCTGGAGACTTTAGCATTTGAATTAGTAGCCTGAAGGAAGATCCACCCTCTCCAATATCAACAGTCATCATGGAAATCCACTGAAGCCCCAAATAGAATGAAAGGTGGAGGAAGGAATTCCTGTATTCTGAAGGTGGGACAGCACCTTCCTTCTGACTTTAGAAATTGGAGCTCTGGTTCTCAGCCTTGAGAACCAAACTAAGTTAAACCACTGGCTTCCTTGTTCTCAAGCTTACAGACAGCATATTGTGGCTTCCCAGTCTCCATGACTGCATGGGCTAAATCCCATAGCAAATCCCTCCCCATGCATTTCTGTCTCTATGAGTATCTTTAGTGAGACTCTGTCTCTTACTGGCTTTGTTTCTCTGGACGACCCCAACTAATATACCACATCTCTTTTTTTGGAGAGGTTTTTGCTATAGGGTGCGTGCGCCCACCAGACAGACAGAGAGAGAGACAGAGAGATAGAAAGCAAGAAATCAACCCCCGGGGGGATGGTCACACCACAATCCTTTCTCCACCATTCTCCACTCGGTATCTTGGGCACACACACATACGTGCCCTGCATGAGTTTAAGCCACCGGGTCCAGGACTTGAAGTGCAGTTGACTACATGGCAGTTCAGCAACCATAGCCATTACACTAATTGCTGGTCCCAATAAACCACATCTTAGCCAACACTGTAGATCATCAATATTTTGACAATTATTTTATAATCTGATTATTACATTTTTAAAATTTGTGTTTGCTTTTCTCTTATTATTACTAAGTAGAGCCACTTTTCAAACATTTTTTAGCCACTTATATTTCATCTTCTTTTTCTTGTTCATACCCATTAAATGTTTAAATAACATATTTGATATTAAAAATATATACTAAGGGACCAGCAGATGGTTACATCACTGCACTCCCATGTAGCAGACTGTAGTTTGAGTCCTGGACCCTGGCTTCAAAATCATACCAGACATGTATGCGTGCATGCCCAGAATCCTGAGAGGAGAATGAAGGAGAAGGGATTGCAGGGTAGTCAGCCCTCCTGGGTTGGGAGGGTGGTGGATTTCTCACTTTCTGTCTCTCTCTCTCTTTCTCTCTGGCAAGCACATGTGCCCTATAGCAAAAATCTAACTATCTTCTATTAAAAATCAGGACATTTTCAAAATTATAGATCATTTTGTTCTTCTATTCAATTTCAAGTTTTTGCTGTGTTATCAGAGTTCTTGACCTAAGGCTTTATTATTAGGTAATCACTTTAAATTTTATGTAGTTTTTTCTTCTAAGATTTTTCTTTTAACTATATATGCAATTATTACTTTTAGTTACATTTATACGTAATTCATTTAAGACTCATTAACCATCATTTTATAACATGACTTATCAATACATAAAATATTTATTTTACAACTTTGTTTCAGCTCTAATATTTTTCATAAAATATTGCTGGGAGGACATTATTAATATGTCTGTTGAATTATGTTATATTTAAAAGGACTTTTCTATCATTACCCAAAAACCCTATCAATTTTATCAAGAACAGCAAAGTAGCTCATATTTTACCCTTCTTGCGAACTAACAAGTTAGGCTGGTGAAGTTTCATGGATGCTGGCGAAAGACAGAATACTCATGGGTCAGAGACAAAGACTTTTATTATTCACAGATATAAGAGCATCATCATTTTATTGTGCTGTTTCCAGAGACCTAATTCTCACAGCGCAAAGCAGGGAAGACCAGATAACTCCCACATGTGCAATAGACTGTGTTATAGGGGAGGAACAGTGATCTTGGGGAGCCAAATGAAGATAGGCAATATGTATGCCTGCCTTTTGCTCCAAAGGGAGACAACATTTCTGTCTTCTAATGCCGTTCACTACATAAATAACCTCAGAAAGAGTCTGTAACAGAAGCAGTCCTGAAGAAAGTCGCCCATTGCTATGTCTAATGTGTGAGTCCTAAGGAAGTCAGAGCTTCTCTCTTTATAAATAACATCGTCTTTCTGTCATGATACATATGGAATAATTTTAAGCATTATACATTTCATACTTTGGTTTCTCTTCAGATCGTATAAATCTTTTGCCTTTTACATTTCACCAACCTCTCTATGTTGGTAACATATAATTAAATTTGTCTATACTTATAAATACTTGTAATTAAATGATTCCTATCATTTTTCTTTTTCCTTCTCTGAGTAATTTTTTTTCTGCAGTGTTATTGGAATTGCTTCCTTCTTTTTAAAGGAAAAGAACTGGACACTGAAACCAACATGTTGTGTAGTGGTTACATTGCTGGACTCCCACATAGCTGATTGCAGTTTGAGTCCCAGATATGGCAACTTAAAACTCACACTGGGTGCATGTGAATGTGTGCCCAAAATCCCATGAGGAGAATGGAGGAGAGGGGACTGTGGCATTGCCATCCCCTTGGGAAGTGATTTCTTGCTTTCTATCTTTCTGGCAAGTGCACATACCCTATAGCAAAAATATCTTTTTTTAAAAAAACTATATTGGACATTATATTCGTTGTCTAACAAGTCTTCCTTAGTTCATTTTTTTTGTTTTCTTATTATTGTTTCCTTTTCCCTCCTTAAAACCCTGCCACATAAACCTAGCATTTTTCAGCTTGTAAATATTCCTGACTGTCGTCAAAAATAGTATCTGGTTATTATCTACTTCTCAAGGGTACAGTGTTTAAAAACTGTGTTTATATTTTTCATGATATAGAGGTATGTGAGTGAGAGAGAGAATAGCATCCTCAGTAGGACTCGTTCACACATGGTCCCCTTCCCCAGCCCTCCAGTTCACCAAGATCTGGGGCACACGTGCCCAGTGTGATTTGTAAGCCGCCAGGTCCAGGACTCTGTCGACTATGTGAGTCCAGCAGGGTAACCACTATGCCAACTGCTGGTCTCTACCTCTATCATTTTAAAACTTTTAGTCATGAATGGATAAATGGGTGAGGTGGCAAGGCAGGATTGAGGTCCATTCTAAGAACTAGTTAAAAATGTTTGAATTACAAAATTCTATAAAAGACCACGGAGCCTTCAAATTTCTCAGTAACTAAATATGAGAAAAGAATCAAGTGCCATCAGGGTATGACAGTGAGGTGTAAGAGCCTGCCTGAGTTCTGTGCTCAACGATTCAGGTTCAGACTCTAGCAATTATAATATTAGCTTTATGGCTTCGCATGTGCTACATATTCTATCTAAATGATATCATCTATACATTATGACAGAAAAGGAGAAAACTTCATTGGATGACAGAGAAGCTTAAATGATACTAAGTCTATAGACTATGTAGCACAGAATATCATAAATACCATGTATTATTAAATATAAGATTTCAAAAATGGTAAGACACACCATTATTTTATCTGTTATTAGTGAGACAGCAAAAGACTGCCAATTAAACTGTGACATAATGCCTTAATGATAATCCTGAGTGACAATCTATCACACCAGCCTCTCTGCTTTAATCTATCCCAATCCTCTACTTAAGAGTTTTGACCTTTCTTTGGTAACATAAAGCATATTATATAGTTTTTGCAAGATAATAATAATAATAATAATTCTTTCAAAAACAAATGTGTCTTGGTTAACATTAAATTTATGCCCGTCTTCTCTGATCTATCACTTCCTTATGATCATTACTTATGTATTTAACTTCTGAATTATTGAGTAATTATTTCAAGGACATTTGACATGGCATTTAAACTCAGTATACACAATGCCACCATTGCATGCAATCACTGCTTAATTGTTTTACGCATTCACGATACACTACATTCTCTTGTCACAGTCTTGGAATTCACAGTCTTGCTTTCCTGGAACTCTTGAACTCCTTAATGATTTAATTTTTATCATTCATACTATGAAGCTTTATGGGTTTTGACAAATGCATAATAATGCCATGAATACACTACTACAATATTATACAGAATATTAAAGTTATGACAAATAAAGAGCTATGATTAAATTTGTACATGTGTAACAAAACCATCATAACTATGTCCCCCCAAATGACCGTACTAAGTAAGCTATTATGTTTTGTCACAATTATAGAGATATTAGAATTAGGAAAAAAAAAAACATATATTTTTAAATTGATGACATATACTCCTTACATATTATCAATTTGTATTGTTACTGATCTTGGTAAGTAAAAGTTGCAGTTCATAAATATCTTGTATCCATTTAGATTTTTTTTTTGAAAGGCATCTGATAAATGTTCAGCTGAGCAAAGACTCAAAAAATATACTTACTGCATATCAGCTTTTATAAAACAGATTACGTGAAAATTATAATCTAGGTAAAGATATTATGTGCAGTCATACAATTGAATATGAGTCATAAAAGAAGAAACATCAATACATGGAAAAGATACAGTTGACCTTAAGTACACACTGCTAACAGAAAGAAGTCAGTTTGAAACAGATGCTTACTGTAGGATTTCTAGTAAATGCTGTTCTGGAAAAAGGCAAATGAATAGACAGGTAAGAAATCAGTAGTTACCAGGGGAGCAGTTGGGGCAAAGTGTGATTAGGTAAAGTTTAGGGTCCTTTTAAGGCAATAAATCAATTCCATTTTTTTTTTTGAGAGAGAGAGAGAGAGAGAGATTTTTGCTATAGGACATGTGTTCTCTTTTTTCTTCCTTTCTTTCTTTTTCTTTTTTTATGTCTTTAGTTTTGTCCTAGACTCCACCCATTTGCAAAGTTACTTAGGTCAGGGCCATTTCCTCCCACTCTCTAGTGAGATTGTTTCACTCCTTCAAATTTTTTTTTCTTCGTTCTTTTTTTCTTTTTAAAATTTTCCTTTTTTGGAAAAATTTTTGCTATAGGGCATGTATGCTTGCCAGAGAGACAGAGACAGAAAGTGAGAAATCACCCCCCAGGGAATATGGCCATGCGGCAATCTCTTCTCCTCCATTCTCCTCTTGGGATTTTGGGCATGCATGCACATGTACTTGGCACGAGTTTCGAGCTGCCAGGTCTGGGACTCAAACTGTAATCAGCCATGTGGGAGTCCAGAGAAGTAACCATTACACCATTTGCTGCTCCCAATAAGTCAATTCTGTATGACTTTATAATCATAGATAAATAACATCATGCATTTTTTTTTTTGGACAGGTTTTCGCAATAGGACGCGTGCGATCACCAGACAGAGAAAGACAGAGAGATAGAAAGCGAGAAGTCACCCTCCAGGGGGGATGGCCACGCCGCAATCCCTTCTCCTCCATTCTCCTCTTGGTATCTTGGGCACGCACGCACACGCGCCCGGCATGAGTTTAAGCCACCGGGTCCGGAATGCAAACCGCGGTCGACTATGTGGGAGTCCAGCGACATAGTCATTACGCTAACTGTTGGTTCCCACATCATGCATTTTTTAAGACCCATAAAACTTCACCATACAAATGGTAAAAACAATACTGTTTAGGTAGTTGAGATTCCCAGGAAGAAATGCAGATTATGACAAGAGAACCTAGCGTATTACAAATGACTGAAACTAGGCCATCCAGTGGCATGGCCGTTAAGATGAGTGGATCCCATATAGCTGACTGAATGGTTCAAGTCCCAGACCCAGTGACTTGAATACACATCAGGCATGTATGTAATGAGTGCCCAAATACTGAAAGGGGAAATAGAGAAAAAGGGATTGTGACATGACCATTCCCCATGGGGAGTGATGTTTCCCTTTTCCTTTTTCTCTCTCCCTCTCTTATAAGTGTACACACCCTCTAGAAAAAGTAAAAGGAAGGACCAGTACATGGCATAATGGTTACATTGCTGGACTCCCAATTGGCTGACCAGGGTTTGAGTCCTGGACCCAGAAGCTCAAACATCATGTTGGGTGCATGTGTGTGCATGCCCAAAATTCTGAAAGGAGAATGGAAGAGAAGGGATCTCAGCGTGACCATCCCCTCAGGGGTGATTTCTCACTTTCTGTCTCTTTCTTTTTCTCTCTCTTTGGTGAGCGTACGTACCCTATAGCAAAAATCTCTCCCCCCCAAAAAAGAAAATTATAAAAAGAAAGAAAGAAAGAAAGAAAGAAAGAAAGAAAGAAAGAAAGAAAGAAAGAAAGAAAGAAAATAAAGGCAAAACCAGGTATAAGCACACTATTTGAGTTAATAACGTTGATTTCCGCATTGTCATGTTTAACAATTCTGACACTGCTCTACATGTATACTGGAATTAAAAACTCAAGTAAACAGGTGGTAGGTGACAGCAGCCAACTTTCCCACAGCTGGAGTAGAAATTTACAGATAAATAAGGAAAGGAGTCTAGACTGATCCACACAGTAATTGATTAGAGTTGAAAACATCAGTGTGAAAGCATGTTTAGTTTAATATATATACTGATGGTTATATATATGGGGATTTCAAAGAGTTCATGGGCAAATAGAATTAAAGCACAAGCTTGTTCTGGTACAAAAATATTTTTAAATCCATACACAGTTTTCTCATAAAACACATCTTCTAGAAACTTTTGAAGACCCCTCATACAGAAATAGCTATGTAGACAAGTATATATACTGTGTATAGAGACAGGTTTGTATATACAGAAAAAGGGAGACTCCTAGGACTGAGGCTGTAAAGAGGTGAATCTGGAGCATTCTGTGGTTTCATAATGTAAGGAAGTTGTAAGAAGAGAAAAGAAATCCACTACATTGTTGGAGGTGTATGAAAGAAATACCGGAGACAACTGACAGAGCCAAAGCTGAAACAATCTTAGTGATTATTGTGTTGTACTCCAAAGTATGAAGTAAATATCCACAATCTCATACTAAAACAAATGATTAAATAATAAATAAACTGGGAAGGAGTTAAACTTTTCCTTACAGAATCCCAGATAAACTACACATATCCTGCTCTCTAAAAGAGAAAACATAAATCTCTAACTCTTAAATATGTGTTCCACATAATGAAAAAAAGAAACAGTTTTATAAATACCTTATAAACTTCACAGATACTACATTAGTCAGGTGGTCAAGGGCAACATGAATGGTGATACTTCATCTTGATGGTATGGACTTGTAATAGTTGGTTTTACATGTTAACTTTGCAAGGCAGTAGTACCCAGTTGTTTAATCAAATACTAACTTAAACATTGCTATGAACGTATTTTGTAGATGAGGTTAACATCCACAACTTTTAAGTAAAGATGATTATTCTCAGTGTAGTGCGTGGGTCTCTTCCAAGCAGACGAAAGCCTTAAAGGCAGAAAGTAAAGGTTTACCACCGAATAAATTCTGCCCCAAGACCAAAATATAACCTGTTCTAAGCAGCCAGTTTTAGACTTCCTAGTCACTACAATTGTATGAACCAATTTCTTAGCATAAATCTCAAGGACCAGCAGATGGTGTAATGGCTATGTCACTGGACTCCCATGTAGTCAACCACGGTTCGAGTCCCAGACCTGGTGGCTTAAACACATGCCAGGCACATGTGCATGCATGCCCAAGATCCTGAGAGGAGAATGAAGGAGAGGGATTGTGGTATGGTCATCTCCCCGGGGGGTGATTTCTCATTTTCTGTCTCTCTGTCTCTCTCTCTCTCTCTGGTGAATGCATACACCCTATAGCAAAAACCTCTCCAAAAAAAAAAGAAAAAGAATAAATCTCCAGTGCAGGTCATACTGGCTCTTTTCTCTAGAGGACCCTGACTGATACAGTATACTTGATAGGATGTCATGAAAATGGTACTTTATCATTTGTGGTCTTCTACCCTAAAAGCCATAACTTCACCTGAATCATTAGAAAATGATCAGACCCATTTCAATAGAGAAACATCCAACAAAACAGTTGGCCAATACTTTTCAAGCTGTCATCAAAAACAAGGAAATTCTGAGAAACTGTCATAGCCAAGAGAAGCCTAAGGAGACATGACAACGGAATGCAATATAGTGTTCTGGATGGGATCCTAGAACAAAGAACGGCACTAGGAAAAGCTAAGGAAATGTGAATAAAGTATGGACTTTAGTTAATGATGATGTATCAATATTGATTTACTAATTGTAACGAATGCACTGTACTAATATAACATATTAATGATAGAGCAAATTGGCAGTGGAGATATTAGATTTTTGTGCTGTCTTTGTAATTTTTCTATAAGTTTAAAACTGTCCTAAAAATGGCCCATAATTATAGTATTTTTTAAAAAACATCAAAACTATGGGGGCCAACAGTAGAAGAAATGGCTATGTAGCTGGACTTTCATGTAGTCGATTGTGGTTCAAGTCCTGACTCCAGTGGCTTAAACTCACGCCGGGTGCATGTGCGTGCGTGCGTGCCCAAGATCCTGAGAGGAGAATGGAGGAGAAAGGATTGTGGCATAGCCATCCCTCCTGGGGGGTGATTTCTTGCTTTCTATCTCTCTGTCTCTCTCTGTCTTTCTGGCAAGCACACGTGCCCTATAGCAAAAACCTCTCAAAAAAAGAATTCAAAACTATATGAAAAGTAATCTAATTGTCTGGGTTGGTTATTAGAGTCTTACAGAACAGATGATCTGCTGATGATCCTTTCATTGTTTTTTATTTATTTTTAGTCTTTTGTAAAGAAAAAAGAATTGTCTGGGTTGGTTATTAGAGTCTTACAGAACAGATGATCTGCTGATGATCCTTTCATTGTTTTTTATTTATTTTTAGTCTTTTGTAAAGACTAAAGTCTGGTGCCCGGCGGAAGCCGCGGGGGGCGCGGGAGTTCAGGGCCCCGGAGCGGG
>NW_006205007.1:3996296-4021553 GCF_000334495.1 Tupaia belangeri chinensis
GGGGGGGGCGGAAGGCATTGAGGGCAATCATGAATGTTAGGGACAATGGAGGAGGAAGATGGGATATGGCAGAGGATGGGGATGGGGAATCTTGGATGGCAAAACAAAAGGCAAGATATGCAGGACACGGGAATTGGGAAATCATCTGCCGAGAACATGTAGGTTGATGTGCTTGATTGAGCCAATGCACAATGTATTTTGGATGGAAAATTCATATGTGTGTTGTGATGAGAAAAAATTTATAATAAAAAAAAAATTAAAAAAAAAAAGACTAAAGTCTTACAAAAAAGACTAAAGTCTTGTTTTCTTATTGTTCTTGTTGCTGAATTAAAGGTTGAAATACATAAATATTGATTATTATGTCATATTTATGCAATGTTTTTAAGTATCATCATAAGCATATGATGGTAATAGTTATAAACTCTTTAATTATAGCAGATAAATAGCTTTATCAGTAATAATTAAAAGTAATATGATATATTAGGTTTTGTTATGATAGCTAATGCTGCCTATTCAAGTAATTCTGTCCATTTTAATGAAATCTGGTGCTGTCTTCACATCAATTAGGACCACCTTGGGTCTGGGAGTACATAAAAATTTCTTATGGAAATAAGTGTCAATTATATTTATTTTGAAAATTTCCTGTATTTTTTAGAAATAAACTTTGTATTTTTTAGAAATAAATTATCTATATAGAATAGAAAAAATAGGGTCAATATGGCCAGTAGGTCTAATAATGACCATCAGCAGAACTTCAAAGAGTTCTCTTACATGGTCCTGCTCAAAGGTCTCTGCCACATCATGAAAACAAGCCTTACCCAGAGGAGGAACAAATGAATATGGGTAGGACATATATATGTTTTCCACTCGAATATTCTGACTACATGAACCAAAAACTCCTTTAGGTAGAACTATTCAGTTTTCACTCTCTAAATAAGAACCTAAGACCATACCTAGGTTAAGTGTTAAGAAATTACCTTAGGGCCAGCCCCATGGCCGAGCAGTAATGCACTGCTCCAGAGAAGCTGGATCCCACATGAAGGGATAGTTCCAATTCCCAGCCTGGTCATCCTGAACAGTGCCAGGCATGTGTGAGAGGGACCATAATCACATAGGCTGGAAGACTGGAAGAATGGGATCTTGGCATGACCAGACATGATGGAGGAGGTCTCTCTCTCTCTCTCACCTCTCTTGTCCTCTATAATGAATAGAAGAGTTGTCTTAAAGCCACACCTAGTAAAGTATCTACTAATTGGTACTCACTTAATAGCTGTGTTTTGAATGATTGGTCTCCACCTAATGTTTAAGGCAAAGAAATGCGTAGGAGGGAGAGAGGGAGCAGTGTGTTTCCCTTGTGGGTCACTGAGGACTCAGTTCTAGCCTAGGATGTAAGTTTTTCTTTCTCCTCCTCAGTGATGTGAGTCAATTTTCTTTATGCCTATCACACATAAATAATTATACAAATTTATTTCCTCCAGAAGAAAGTTATACCAAGTTGAACAAAAAATCGCATTATATTGAATTGTTGGGAAAGTCATGATACATTTTTGCATAGAAAAATATAGAAAAATACGTCATGTTGTAACCAGCAGTTGGAGTACTGGCTATGGTTTTTTTTTTTTTTTTTTTTTTTTTGAGAGAGGTTTTCGCTATAGGGCGTATGCGCTCGCCAGACAGAGAGAGAGACATAGAGACAGAAAGCGAGAAATGAGATGGTCACGCCACAATCCCTTCTGCTTCATTCTCCTCTTGGAATCTTGGGCACGCACGCACACGTGCCCGGCATGAGTTTTAAGCCACCGGGTCCAGGATGCGAACCGCGGTTGACTACGTGGGAGTCCAGCGACATAGCTATTACGCTAACTGCTGGTTCACATGTACTGGCTATGTTGCTGGACTCACATGTAGTTGACTGCAGTTTGAGTCCCGGATCCGGTGGCTTAAACTCACGCCGGGTGCGCGTGTGTGTGTGCCCAAGATCAAGGGAGGTGAATAGAGGAGAAGGGACTGTGGTGTGGCCATCCTCCCAGGGGGTGATTTCTCACTTTCTGTGTCTCTGTCCCTCTGTCTTTCTGGCAAGCACACATACCCTACAGCAAAAACCTCTCTTCCTATACATATATATATATGTCATGACTTTCCTGCCTACCTAATATATTGTCCATATGAAACGTGTATGTGTGTGCTCTGATGGCTGGACTTTGCCTTGTGTTTCATGAGGCTACTGTTCAAAGTTTTCTCAAAGTTGCTGAAGTATGAAAGAAAGGAGTTTGGGCCTCTAATACCTTTAATTGAGATTAGCAAAGGATATTAGGAGCTCTTACAGCCAATTAACCTCGAGATCAATATAATCAATAAATCCCTGTACATTCCAAATTTTCTTCAGTTAGTATTTATTTCATGTATAATCATAGGTAAAATAAAGTATTCACTGACAAAAGCTACTCTATTTCAGGTCAAACATCACCACTTGGTATGTTGTGCTTAGTGTTTTAGAATGATTCACTGAATGTCTGCCTGGAAATGGAAATAACGTGGAACTTTAACATGAAATGAACATGGACTCATGTTTCCTCGAGTCCTTTTTGTACAAGGAATGATTAACTTTATATTTTCAAAATTAAATATCATTCTATGTATGTTTAGTCTCTGCTTATTGTAAAGTTATGTAATAAAATGAGTGGGAAAACTTCCATTCTTATCTTAAAGCTGAGATTATAACAGGAAATTCAAAATTATTGAATCAAGTCTTAATATTTACCTCAGGCAAAATAGAACTGATTTGAGAAAACTATGACATAATAGTCTAAAACTTTGGATTTATAATCAGAACATATAAATGTTAAAACTTTACCAACTATTTTCACCTCTGTGGCTTAGAGCGTGTTACTTGCTTTTTTTAGGTTTTGATTTTCTTATCTCAAAACCTGAATGATAACAACTACTCCAAAGGTTTGTTGTGAGAATTAAATAAAAGAATCATGTATGTGCGTGTTTTTTTTTTTTTTTTGAGAGGTTTTTGCAATAGGGCACATGCACTTGCCAGAGAGAAATAGAGACAGAAAGCAAGAAATCACCCCCTAGGGGGGATGGCCATGCTGCAATCCCTTCCCCATTCTCCTCTCTGGATCTTGTGCACACATGCACACATGCCCAGCATGAGTTTAAGCCACCGAGTCCCGGACTTGAACTGTGATTGACTACGTGGGAGTTCAGTCACGTAGCCATCACACTATCTGGTGGTCCCTGTGCATGTGTTCTTAGATTATGGCTATGTCATGATTCTCCAGCCTCAGCCTTCTTCCCCAAGTATCTGAGACTTCAAGCATGTACCACTAAGCCCAGCTCTTTCAGGTTGCTATGCATGACGGCCTTTAGCTCACAATCTCCTGCCTAGGCCTCCTGAGTAGCGGGGTCTACAAGTACACATCGTTGAATATGGCCTCTTTAGGGATGATCAAACTTGAATTGGGCCTCCCTTGTGACTTCAGCTTGCCAAGCAGAAGCATACAGCGTGAGCTACCGTGGCTGAGCCAAAATAATTTGGTAAGTGCCAAGTGGACAGTAGGTCCCAGAAGAGGAACACATCGTATTGAAGGAGAAAAACACACTAAGTTCAGTTAGTAGAGTAAAAACATCTAGATATATAGGGATGGATATTAGTCACAATGACTTGGTGGAGAAAAAATAGGAAAGAGGAAACTCCAGAATGACAGCTCTCTTGTCACTTTAAGAGTGGGATGAAGAAAAAACACAATTGGAGTTTTGCAAAATGGAGTAGAAATCCAATGATATTGAATTATGCACATACTATAGTCATCACATGAATAAACTTCTCTACCATGGAAGTGATATTATTTTAATTTTTAAAATGTCAGTACATTAAAATGAAGACCTGAGTGTTCTAGCTAGCTCAAACTTGTGCAAAGAAAATTGGAAAGTTTTTACACAACAAAGGATCAGTTCATGAGGAGACAAATTTGTGCTATATATTATATATAAAAGAGTAATTAGGGACCAGCAGTTAGTGTAGTGGCTATGTTGCTGGACTCCCATATAGTCAACCGCGGTTTAAGTCCCGGACCCGGTGGCTTAAACCCACGCCCGGCGTGTGTGCATGTATGCCCAGGATCCTGATAGGAGAATGGAGGCAAAGGGATTGTGACATGGCCATCCCCCCAGGAGGTGATTTCTCACTTTCTGTCCCTCTGTCTCTCTCTGTCTATCTGGCAAGTGCACACGCCCTATAGCAAAAACCTCTCCAAAAAAAAAAAAAAATAGGCCTAGGTGCTCATACCTACTCATAGCGGGCCCATCATATCTCTTACAATTTGCAGAATAAATGATAAACTTTTTTTTGAATCTATGGTGTCTTCCCTCTCAGATATTGCCATATGAAACTCTCAAAATGTTATCAAAATAAAATACTTAAGAATATCATTTTGTTAATTTCATTTTCCATTACTACTATTACTTATATTGCTAATATTATAATTACTATAACCAAATGTCACCTTTCTGTTGTTAGGTAAGACTTTCTAGGCCAAAGACCATGGAAGTGAAAAGGTCCGCCCTTTCTAGGTGATAAGGTTACTTGCGGTTCACTCTGGTTTCTCATAATGCCTAGGACTCCAGTTTCAGTGTTTATATTGCAATGGTAAATAGCCATTATCTCAATATTTATACTTGCCTTTGCCACTAGAATACACTCATTCTGCATTCCTCTCGCTCAGGACCCCAAAAGAACAGCTACTCTGATAAACCAGTGAATGAACCCAATCACATAAACCTAGGGCTTTTTCTCAAGGATATAGTGTGAGTATTAATAAAGCCTTTTAAGATTTCATGGCAGGAGAACTGTGAGAATGACTGACTGGTAGAAGAAAAATAAAGTAGTCTATTCGTTTTGCCTAAACATAGAGTCCAATATATGACCTATATGTCCAATATATAGGTCTAGACTGAGGCTTACTGCCTGCAAATGATGGCAGGCCTGCCATTTCACCTCGGACTCATGCAGGTTTCTACTGCATGAGTTATTATCCTCACTCTCATCGACATGTATTAAACTTCTTTTTTTCTTTTTTTGGAGAGGTTTTTGCTATAGGGCATGTGCACTCGCCAGAAAGAGAGAGAGAGAGACAGAGAGACAGAAAGCAAGAAATCACCCCCCAGGAGGGATGGCCATGTCACAATCCCTTCTCCTCCATTCTCCTCTCAGGATCTTGGGCATGCACACATGCACCAGGTGTGAGTTTAAGCCACTGGGTCCAGGACTCGAACTGCAGTCGACTACATGGGAGTCCAGCGACATAGCCATTTTGCTAACTGATGGTCCCCACATATATTAAACTTCTAAGTCTGAGCAATGGAAAGAATTGATTCTTAGCTGTGGTAAAACTAACCTTATAACTTGGGTCTCCTTTACAATATGCCTTCCCAAAAGACTGATGAAAAATCACCATATAAATGCATCTGTCTTCACAGGCCAGTCATTTGGTATCATGCGAACCTTGAACCTGGGCTTGGTGGATCAGCTGCCAGAGACCATTCTCACTTACATCTTGCATGGCTTTTGGGCAAGTTCATAACATCCTAAAAAATCAGTTTGACTTATTTAATACTACAGTAGTAAGTAGATTGTATGGTTTCTTCACCAAGGATGAATGAGTCTCATTCATGTGGGGGATATTCGTATTCTATCAGCGACAGTACAGTTAAATAATGGATCGTCTATACTTATTATCCCTTCTTTTCCTTCTTTATTTTTCTCTATGCTTCTATGGCTCCATCCTCTAGGCTCTCAGAATCTCCTTACTTCAGTTAGCATAAAAAGAAGGGGCCACATGAAGTAGGGATTTCTCCTCTAGGCCATGTGACCCTGAGTGCTATTAGGTCTCAATCTCATGCCTTCCCTTCGAAAGTTGTTTCCTTGATGTAGGATAAAAGTATGGGGCAGGGTTGTTGGGGAAGGAGAGTACAGAAATGGTGCCTATCGTGATTGAAAAGGTCAATCCACTTACTTTTTAATTCTCAAAAGATCAGCTCCAGTCTACAAGACTAGCACACAGGCAGCATTCATGTGCCTACACGTTAGGGCATATAAAACTTCTGCTCTGCCTGCAAGGAGAAAAGGCTGCAGGATCTGGTGCTTTGGAATCTTTTATATTTGCATATAAAATAATAAGCACATTAGACTACTCTTATTTGCAATGACTAGATTAGTCTACTTTCATTTGATAAAAATTGCCATTGAGAAAAAGAATTCCCAGGGCTATTCTAGAATGTAACCATTAAATCTCTTTTTTTATGTGGATCCCATTTTTCCAGGTTTGTTCATCTAACATATTTATGGAAATATAAAGAGAGAATAATCACCACTAGAAGCAATACAAATTTCCTCCACGGTACTGATTAACGCTCTCTAATGACACCAATAAGGAGAATAGAGTGTTCAGTTCATATATTCTATTTTGCTCTGAGTTGCGGTTAATATCACCACTGTGATAATATTAGATGTAAATCCTATTTTGAATAAGTGGTAAACTATAGCCAAATGCACTGTCAACAATGCTGTCGATTAATTGTCAATTATTAGTGCCAAGGTAAAGGCGAGCTGTTTGTTTTCTGAGCCAACAATTCATTGAGAAGATTGTTTTAATTATAAATCTCTCACGTCCTTTCATATTAAGTGCCTTACTAAAGGTTGAATAGTCATTAATGTCTTACAAAGCTGAGCCTCTGTAGCAATTGTTTAACAGCTATTTTGCAATTATAAGCAGCACATGAGTTAAACAAAATTAGAGTCCACAATTATTTTTGTAATGAATTAGAAATTTAAAAATACATGTTACTCTCTGGAAATTAAAGTATGCTTAATTTTCCTTAACTTCCCATAGAGTGAAGGGTTAATTTATTAAGGAATGCAGTATGATTACAGTAATTATTATGTGTTGGTTTTTGATAAAAGAGAAAAAATTTCTCAAGTTTGATTCCAGCATAGGTAGTATCTCTGTGTAATAGTCTCAGAATTTGAGAAGGTACAGTTTTGTTTGTTATGAAATAAAATACTATGGGTATACTTAAACTAATGGATTTTTTAAAAAATCAAATTAAGTACTCCCAACTTACTGCTAAGAAATAATAAGTGAATTTTGGACTCAGGCTATTAATAGGAAAGATACGTGTGTTTGGTGTGTGCGTGCACTTGTGTATTTTCCCTCTGCCATATAATTATTTTGGGTTATTGCAGCATATATAATGATAAAAATAAACAATACCTTTAAAAATGCTATGATTACTCTGCTTATTTCAATGCATGGTGCAATTAATCAGTTCCAAGCTTGATCCTGTTTTAATTCATTTTAAGCTGCTACAACAGAGTAACACAGACTGGATCATTTTTAAGCAATAGAAGTTTATTTGTCTCACTGTTTTGGAAACTGGGAAGTCCGAGATCAAGAGACTGTGCTCTGTCACTTCAACCCATACTATAGTCTTACAGCAGGAAAAAATTATAATCATCACTTTAAAAAAAAAAATGTAGCTTGAGTCATCAGGTAGTTAAAGTGCTGGACTCCCACATAGAGGACCATGGTTTGAGTCCCAGACCTGTTAACCTAAAAAATCACTCCAGGCATGTGTCTTTGTGTGTCCCAAATCCAAAAAGAATGAAAGAAAAGGGATTGAAATGTGGCTATACCAAGCAGGGGTGATTTCTCACTTTCCCTCTCACTTTCTCTCTGGTGAGCACAGGAGCCTATGGCAAAAAAAAAAAAAAAAAGAAAAATCTTAAAAAAAAAAATAGCTTCTTGTTTATTATCTGATGTTCCCTCTAGAACATAAGCATCTAGATCCTATCATGTTAACCTCTATGTTTCTAGTGTTCTACATGGGCTAGGTGTATGTTGCATTTTAATAAGTGAACATTGAATGAATAAACTAATGAATTAATGAAGAAAGGCTTGTGGTCGCAGATTTCACAATTGAGCCTCAGTCTACAGAAGCAGCAACAGTGCAGCCTGCACCGAGTACACTGTGAAGAGTATTCTACCAATGTTCCCTGGGATTCTACTGAGTGGCTTCTACCATGCGGCATGTCTGAGAGCACCCGGGCAATAAGGGCAAGGATTCATTGTTCATTAAACACACATCAGAGGCTGGCTGGACAATGCTGCACTATCCCATCCGGAAGCCTGTTACTGTTGAAGCAGAAGCACAAACCATCGTAGCACTGAAAATGGCAAGCAGGGATGCTATCCACAGAGATGTCTTTGCTGAGATGCTGAGAATATAAACACCTGCTAATCACAAATCTCTCTACTCAGGTTTGTACTTACACAGAATGGAAAATATAAACACTGACTTTTCTTTTAGGAAATTCTCTAGAAAAACCCCAAGGAATAATTAAAAGTGGATTTAATATAATTTTATTCTCCATGTGAATCACTTTTGCTAGAATATTTCCATAGTTGGTGTGATAGAGAATTGGCCATCAGAGATTAAGGAACCAGGAACGTGCTGGATCACAAAGGTCTGCAAAGTCTAAGTGAGACCTGCAAAACATGAATAGTGCAACATGGGAAAGAGACATCAAGGAGAGCCATTACCAGATATCACTAACTGCTTGAATCCCAGACAGCCCCTTCCCAATGATCTTCAGAGTCTACTTTATAGTGAAGACACTTGTTTATTTGCTTTATTTCCCCATGATTCTCTTGTCTCTGAAGGTAATTCTGTGCTTTGCCCCTAAAGGTGGTGGTGTTCTGCATTGCCTTATGCTTGGTATATACCAAGCATAATAGTTCCTGAATTATGCTGAAACTTCCTTTGCCATTTGGTTATACAGATAAATACAGGAAATTGTTCAATATAGAAGAGTCACTAGTAGTGATAGTTCAACCACAAATCATACCTTGATTTTTATTTTTCCCTTCCCATTCCCACATAGCAGCTTGGAAGTAGAGAAGCCCATCTAGACTGAATGATTAGAACAAAAATTACTCCAAAATATTAATTATATATTGTACAACACTTATACATTATTACAACACTTTGTAATAAGCCATACAAGATGTTGTAACATTTCATAGTTGGAACTATTCTCAAAATTATCATATATATTGCATGAGTTGGATTTAAACAAAATAGACTTAACATGAAACTACTGGAAGGACATATGTAGACAATAAAAGACAGAGTTAAAAGCTCTATAATAAAAACTTGTTGGGAAAAACAAAGACAAAAATACACAATTACACAATGGATGAGTATACACAATAGTTAACAATTCGTCACTGTCATTTTGATACCAAAACAGACCGATCCAAGCAAGGAGAGAAAAAGTAGCTGAACATGTTACATGCAAGAATTAGAAAAGATAGAATTTTAAAGTTTCCTTCAGCAACTAGTCTGCAGTAACTCACAGATTACTAACAACTTATGCAAGTTTTATATGCCTATTCCATCTGCTCTTCATTTAAAAAAAAAAAACCCTGTTGCCATAGCAACTGCCACATGCCATGGTATTTATGCAGCATCTGATGTACAAAACCTAGTTTGTGTAGGAAGGAGTGTGTGTATGTGTATGATGTGGCAGCTGTCGTCTCTGCCATTTTGTTGCTGCTCGAGAATAAAACAAGTAGTGGTGATGAATACTCATTTGAGTAGTGATACTAGTGCTCATTTAACTAAATCTTCACCAGAGAACCTTTGTCAAATCATCACATTAATCTGCTGACATGACCGACTTAAAGGGATTGTACGAAAAGGCCATTTAAAGAGAAAAATTCCATTCTTTTATCCTAGTTTTTAAAGGTAGACAGTACAACTAATTTTTTTTTTTCAGTAAAACAGCTAGGGACATTTTAGTTTGAAATTGGAGTATACCACAGTTCTACTGGATAATGGCATTTATTCCCCTATAAGACACTCAGCAATAAACTCAAAAATGATCATGTTTGCTTTCCTATATATTTTTTTTCATATTCAAATTGCTAGATTTCAATTGGACACTGGATAGAGATGGAAATCATGGTAGATATGGTGACATAATTGTCTACCTTCTACTCTCTTGCTGTCTTCTGCTCTAGAGGATGAAAATTGCTTTTCTGTTATCTTGTAAAAGCTAAATCATTGTTATTCCAGCTTCCCTTGCAGCTAGAGGTAGTCAGCTGATACAATTCTGGCCAATCAGATGTAATTAGAAATCTCCTAGAGCATACTAGGAAAGCTTTGCGCTTCTAAAAAATAATGGCAGACCCTGCTAATACTATCTGTGCTCCCTTCTAACTCAAATTGGAGTCTCAATGACCTTTTATGAGAAAATGACAAGTGTGGTTGAGCAGAAGGACAGAAATATTGTAGAAGCATATCTTAGCATGATAGAAATGCTGGGCTGGCCCCATAGCGCAGCAGTTAAATGCTGTCTGTCTACAGAGAGCCAGATCCCACAGGGCTAACCATTGTTCAAGTCCCAACTCCTGACATCTTGAATAACACACAGAGCACAGGTGCATATATGCCCCAAATCCTGATGGAAAGGAGAAAGGAAGGAAATTATTATGTCCTGACCATACCCCATTGTAAGCAATTTTTTGCGTCTCTTTATCTTTCTCATTGTCTCTCTGGTAAGTGAATGTGCTCTCTAGAAATTATGAAATATGGAAAATGCTGCCAATTTTCATACTTCTTACTGCCACGCTTTCTCTTATTTACAATAATTGAATGTTATTATTGTTTAGGCCATTGGTAGTGATATTTTCTGTTACTTACAGGTGAATACGTTTTACATGACTTTTATCTTGCAAAAATATATGGTATTATCACTGTGTTCTTATTTTATATTAATAAAATTGACCTTATTCTATTTTGAAGATTATTTTTCTTGCTGAAAAGCAGTGATATGTGCCCATGATATGCTATATGTATTATTGAAATTCATGCCCTTAATTTTTTCTTGGATAAAAAACTAGTATTTCAATAAAATGCACAAATTCCAGATTAAAGAAAAAAATAATTAAATATATCTAAAATTCCAGCCAAATTACCAACCGACATTTTTTTTTTAAATTCAATTCAGATAAAATACTTTTCTTCTGAGGTATTATTTAGCGATTTAAATTCAACCTCTATGGGAATTTTTAACATCTCAAATTTTAACATCTTAAGATAGCTTTTGAGGTTTGCAATCTCACCAGGATTATTTTTTTTAGGACACAGACTAATATGTACCTTTGATGCCTCGCTGAGCTGGATCAAAAGTTCAGGCCCAGTTTTCAAAATGTTACATATAGGTTTTAAAGAAAGAATACAGACCAAACAAGCATTCAAGTGAAACTTCAGAGGCATTGAAAACCATCTTAGTTTTAAAAGTCTTTTTCTTTGCCTTTGATAAAGGTCAATATGATATATTAAGCAACAGATTACAGTAGTAAGAGTTAAAATAGTCTCCCTATATGTTAAGTATGAAAGGAATTAATCCATTAGCAGTAAGCTGAGAGTATTCAGTACAGGAAACTAAGCCCAAATGATTCTCTAGCAGACACTCTTCCATTGGCAAGATTTAACCTCTGCTCCTTCTCGCCCTTCTCCTGTACCATATCAGAAATCCGATCGGCTATCCTAAGATCCAGTTAAATCTATAAATAATGTCCAATGGTAGAAAAACCCATGGAATTTTCTCAGACATATTTGGGAGAATGAAAAAGCAACACAATGAAAGAGAAAGCTGCGGGGCCTCAGTCATTAAATCCAGGTTACTCTCACTTCCACATTTCCAAATATGTAAGATGTACCATCTTGTAGCGATGATCAAGAATCAGTAATATGTATTTTAAAAGCAGGCCCATTTTTCTGAAATACTGCCCACTTAAACATGTGTTTTGGGGTCTAGTCCATGGCAGCATGGTGGTTAAGGTGCCCAGAACACACACGCCCAACCCCGTGGTTCAACAACCTGGCAGCTTGAAAACCACAATAACAAGCACATGTGCATGCGTGCCCAAAATCCTGAAAGGAGGGAGAGACGGAGCAGAGGAAACTTCTGCATGACCATGGCTCCTTAAAGGGTGCTTTCTCCCTCTCTCCTCTCCGTTTCTCTTGTATCTCTGGCAAGCACAGGGGCCCTCTGGTAAATTATTAAACACTATGTTTCCAGCATAAATTAAACTGAAATGTACAAATGAATAAGTATAAGAAACTTTATTCCTAGTAAGTGTTCACTTCGATTTGGCTCATTTGTTTATTCACTCATACGATCACTTTTTTACCCATTCAACAGGCTACTGATCCCTCTGTGGAAAATACTTTAACCACACTTGAAGTTATCGCCCTCCCTAAAAATTACCATCATTTTTACAGGGTATAGCAAATAAATGATTTTGAAAGCTAGGAATATCTTTAAATTCTGTTGCATGTTTTTAGTAAACATTGCATTTATATTTGCTCTTTTGAAGCTATAGGTCCAACAAAGCTAAGCTAGAGAAGCAGATTATTTTCCTCATTCTAACCTAGATTTAACAATTCAGAGAAAAAAAATCAAGGGGTGATATGAAACAGGTCATATTTGTCAGAGTTCACCAACTTGTGATTCAGTATAAATTCCCTGTCAGCACTACTGCTCAAATCTGTTCAAAAGTGTACAATATGATATCTAGCTATAATACACAAACACACATGCACACGCACATGCACACACACACAAACACTCCCATATATATTCTTCTCACAGTCCCATGAAGTACATTAGCCAAGTTTATAAAATCTTGTTTCTCTCTTTCCATTTATAGCTCTGTGTGTGTGTGTGTGTGTGTGTGTGTGCGTGTGTGTGTATATCATACATCATACTAAGTGTATGCTGCCAGATGGAATTTCAGGTGCCTACATCATCATAGCTATTATTAAATTATCTTTTGTGATGATACCTTGGGTAGTCATGACTGTTATGCAACGGGGAGTTAGGAAAACATCTTCAGTTTTTAAAGCTATTAAAGTTTCTTGCAGGTGTGTTTGAGAGAACCACAGCACAAATTCACTTGCACACTATGAGGATTAGACACAAACACACATGCACACGCACATGCACACACACACACACACACACACACACACACACAAACACTCCCATATATATTCTTCTCACAGTCCCATGAAGTACATTAGCCAAGTTTATAAAATCTTGTTTCTCTCTTTCCATTTATAGCTCTGTGTGTGTGTGTGTGTGTGTGTGTGTGCGTGTGTGTGTATATCATACATCATACTAAGTGTATGCTGCCAGATGGAATTTCAGGTGCCTACATCATCATAGCTATTATTAAATTATCTTTTGTGATGATACCTTGGGTAGTCATGACTGTTATGCAACGGGGAGTTAGGAAAACATCTTCAGTTTTTAAAGCTATTAAAGTTTCTTGCAGGTGTGTTTGAGAGAACCACAGCACAAATTCACTTGCACACTATGAGGATTAGAGACTCTGCAGCCGAACCACAAGGGGAAATTAACACAAACAGTGTGGGGGAAAAAAACAACCAGAGTTGCAAACTAAACAGAACTCACACTGCACTTGTATCCCCCAATTACACTGCAAAGCACAGATGTTTACCCCACAAAGTAAATGATATTGGCAGTTTTGTGCTATGATATAATCCTATAGGGTCTCCCCTTCTAAATGTCTACTTTCTACTAATCTTGTTTTTTCCTAGTTCTCACGATTGTGGGGTTTTTGTTGTTTTCTCTTTGATGTGAGCTACCAAAATACGAAGAGCTTTACTCATCTACTTGTTGCAGCTCACATACACCTCCACAAGCTACGTCTGGGGTAGAATTTCTTCCTTCAGTCACTGCAATTGATAGTATGAAAGCATATTAATAAAAATCCTCCTAAGGCCCTTTTTCTCCTCCAATCTGATATGTATACATGTGTGCCGGCTGTTACTCTCGATACAAATCAAAGTTCATGCCAATTAGCTCCAAAACCAGAGATTCAAAGAAAATCTGGTTTTCCCCTCCCCTCACTTTTATGGTGCCTAAGTCTGTCTGTTTTTATAAGAAAACTTGAAATCCTTAGTCTTTCTCTATATTCCAGAATATCTCATGAGTCATTTCAAAAGTAAGAACAGCATAGAGAATAGCTTTGGCTGCCGTACCAACCTGTCATTTAAGAAAGCTACATTAATCAATAACACCTGAACAGTTCAATTACCGAATAAGAAAGGTAGAGAAATGGAAAAAAGATTAATAGGTCTTTCCCAAAATTAGACCCCTAAAATCAAAGAGGACCTGCAACCTACGATGATTTGAAAAGACTATTACTGCTTCAGTTAATATATAATTATCAAACCCTTTTATTTATTTTTTTTTCCACATACAGCAGGCAGTTTCACTGACAATTTTCCTGCTCAGAGAATTTTTCACCTTTGATTAATGACACTTAATAAAAATTCCACCTAGTCGCAATGAAAGGAGAAAGAGTCACTTGAACCAATGGTGAAGTACCTTCCAGAACTAGCTGAAGAAAGGTTAATGGCATCATTACTCAGGTCTTTGAGTACACGTACTCCTCTCTCAGAGCACGTTAGGCATGTCAGATAAGTTCATTAACTCCTCCCAAACTCCAGGTCCATTCAGAACGATTTGTTTTCAAAGATAATGAATTAATATGTATTGAACACATCCCATAGTTTTTCCTAAATGATTTCTGGATATTTTAATGACATATAAAAAATAGTAAAATGAATTGCATCAAGAGGATGATAGTATAGAAAAAAAAAGTTATTTCAGGAGAAAAGAACTCAAACAGTGGGTCTATAAGACAAGTGTTAACAACCTGCATAGGAGAAAAAATTTACTCTTTGCACATCTGCCTGCCAGGAATTCTTCCTAAAGGTTTCATACAAAGAAATAGACAACATCTTGACAGGACCACAAGATTCATTGAGCTTTTTCTTAAATCACTCCTTGATATTAACTAATTGTAAGGCATCATGGCCCTACTCAGACAAAAAAAAAAAAAAACCAGTTCTACGACCGACAGTGAGGAAAGCTAGTTTGATCATAACCAGAGCTCATCAAGCACTTATGTGCCAGTCACTATTCTAGGGGGTGGGTTGCCATACATGGATATACCAAGCAGACCTCCCCCAAAATCCCCTTGTGAAATGTACATTCTAATGGGGAAAGCATACAACAAAAAAAGAAGCATAATCAATAGGAGAAATTATAGTGTTAAAAGTGATAAATGTGATGGGAGATAACAGAATTGGGAAAAAGCAAGAGTAGCAAGGTAGACAGTTTTCATAGAAAGAATAGGCTGCTATTTTAATAGGTCGATTAAGAAGGAATTCTTTGTGGGGCCAAGCAGTAGCCTTTTGCTCACCTGCTTGTGATCAGTTTGATTTGTTAGGAAGTACCTTGTTAGCTGCCCTTCCATCTAGCCTCTAGGAACTCCGTGGTCTATTAGCCATTGATCTCAGTGGATCAAAGTCACTCTAGCCTTGTTGCTCATTAGAATAATTACATCCATTTGCCTCTGATCCTTAAGTGCAGTGTGAGGTTATTCTCCTCTAACAAAGGAGGAAAGACTACTCCTTTAAGTACTTTCAGAGAAGACTTTTGAATTTCATAGCTGACCTGAGCCTGACTGTATCCTTCCTTCAGGCCTCCAGGTCAGTGAGTAAAAGTCAGCTAACTCTACATTGCTTATAATTGCCATGGTCCCTTTATTGGGAGGTGCTCAAGCTATTGCAAAAGCCAGTGCTTTTCCCCTTATATCTATTGTATAACTTATCCCAGCCCACCACTGTGATAGTCTAAGGAATCGTCATTAAACAATGCACAAAAGATTTCCCACAAACTGCTTGCTATCAACAATCGTGTTCTTGTCATCTGATGGGCAGAAATCCAGTACCAGAATCCCATCTGGAAGGTCTTTCAAGGGCCAACTCTGATGCAATTATTTTTGTTAGGGCTTCCCTAAAATAACACCCTAAGATAAGGACTTAAATTCTAGAAGTTTATTTGGCAGAAATTCTCAGGAAGAAATGGGAGGGTAGTGGGATAAGAGACATATGAGGGAAAGAAGCCAATAATGGGTGTATGGATAAGTAGGTATCGCTGTGGACAACTGGGTTTAATCCTAATGTGTACCCTGAGAAACCGGTGGAACATACTATGGCTGTCTTACTAGAGAACTGAGTGGCTGAAGCACTTTCCACAAAATTCTATCCTTGTTGGTTGAGGGACATCCCTGGGCGTAATTAGCTTTTCTGCCCTAAGTACAATGTGTCTACTGTGGTGAAGTAAGTTCCAGAGAGCCTCGGAATTCCTTCAAATAGAAAGAGAGGTGTAGGCACTTGGAATACTAAGTCTGCTTGTGTGCTGGAGTCTATTTTACCATTCGGCAGGCTCAGGTGGGTCAAGGGAATATGGCTTTGGGTATTAATAGCGTCCTCAGCATCATTATGCTCTGTCTCAGTCCATTACTGCAATGCTAACAGAAACACCTGAAACAGGGCAATGTGCAAAGAAATAGAGGCTTATTGACTTACGATTCTGGTGACTGGAACATGATTGACAGACTGAGAAGATGATGAGTGCAAGTGAGAGTAAGAGATGTGGGCAGCTCTCTTTTGATAATAACCTGCCCTCATGAGAACTCCCTCTTGGGAGAACTAGAACTTACTGGGTCTCAGGAGCCATCACTAATGTACTCCCGGGAATGTTGCCTACGCGATCCAATTTCCGCCCTCTAGGCCTCACCTAGACTTTATGTTAAGGTTGCCGCCCACTGCACCTCACTTCTCAAACTCCAACATGAGACAAAATTAAAAAATTTGAATCTTGGGACCAGCAGTTGGTCTAATGCCTATGTCGCTGGGCTGCCATGTAGTCAACCGAGGTTTGAGTCCTGGACCCAGTGGCTTAAATTCATGCTGGGCACATGTACATGCATGCCCAAGATCCCAAGAGGAGAATGGAGGAGAAGGGATTGCTGTGTGGCCATTCCCCCTGGGGGGGTCATTTATCACTTTCTGTCTCTCTGTCTCTGTCTGTCTGGCGAGCGCACGTACCCTATAGCAAAAACCTCTCCAAAATAAATAAATAAATAAATAAATAGATAAATAAATAAATAAATAATAACATGGATCTTTGGGGAACAAAGCATTATCCAAACCATAACACATTCTAAATTTAAATATATACTCTTATTTATATTTAGCACTTTTTAGTACCTTAGCTCTCTTTTTCAGGGCAAAATAAAACCTTTGGGAAATCTTAAATCCATCTATCCAGTTTCTAGTTTATAAACTATCACTGTCAGTTATTCTAATGACATTAAACCAGAAATATACTAAACCCCATAAAAGATAATTAATATTATTATTTTATTCATCTAATATTCATTAAGATCATCATCATGCCCAGTATATTTTTTCCCACCATCTTTGACTTCTCCTCTGGAATTATGTTCATTTTGCTTAAAGAAAATGATTTAGAATTTTCCTTAGTGCAACCTGCTAGTGCATATTTCTTTTGTTGTGTTGCTGGCCATTTGAAAAAATTTGAAATTTTGCATTCCTTTTCAAAGAAGGTAGTCTATCGGGTATAAAGTCCTAGTTATGAGGCTGTTTTTGCTTTTCTCTCCTTGCACACCACAGATACTCCCTGCCTTCTGGTTTCCACTGTCACACTGAAGGAGTAAGCTCTTATTACAATTTATTTTTAAAGGTAGTGTCTTACGGATCTTTCAGTTAGTGCATCTTTAGTTTTATAAGGTGTAAATATGATGTTTGTAAGAGAATTGTTTTGTTTTTCTCACTGGTGATTCATTAAGCTTTTAAAATCTGAGGATGGTGATCATTCCTCTAAAAACTGATTATGGGAACAATCCCAAGCATGATGGTGAAGCCCTGCATATTGGGAGTGAGGTTCCACATTGCCAACTGAGATTCGAATCCTGGCCCCAGTGGCTTGAAAAATATGCCAAGTATGTGTGCCTACATGCTCGAAATTCTGACAGGAAGGAAAATGGAGGAAAAAGGAATGCAGCATGGTTACATCCATTGGTGATTTTCTCTCTCCCTCTCTTTTAAGTACATATGCCCTCTGGCAATATAAATAAATAAATAAATAAATAAAAATAAAATCAGGGGATGCATATTAAAATCTGAGGCTAGATGTTGGAGTATTTTTAGATGTTTTCAAATCAAATATTGCCTTTCTTCCATTCTTTCCTTTCCTCCTTCTGGGACTCAAATAAAATGAATACTAGATTTTCTCTCTGAATCCTCTAAATTGCTTATCCCTCATCTGTGTATTTCTGTCTGTATGTTCTTCTATACATCTCTCTGTATAGTTTTTTTATATATATTTTCAGTCCACAGATAAAGCTTTAGCTGTGTCTAATTTGCTCTGAAACCCATAAAGTAAATTCTTAAATTATTTTATCATAGTTTTTATTTGTATAATATTAATTTTTTGCTTTTTTTAAACTTTATCTCTTTTATAGTTTTTTGTTTTATGCCAAATTATTCCATCTTTTTTTTTTTTTTGAGGTCTTTGCCTTAGGGCACACATGCTCGTCAGATAGAGACAGTGAGAAGGAAAGTGAGAAATCACCTCCCAGGGGAATGACCATGCTGCAATCTCTTCTCCTCCATTCTCCTCCTGGGATCTTGGATATGTATGTATGCACACACATACACACACACACACACACATGCGCGCACGTACACACACACACACACACACACACAGCATGAGTTTGAAGCCACCGGGTCCATGACTCCACCCTCAGTCAGCCATGTGGGAGTCCAGGATGTGACCGCTATGCCATCTGGCCCCCATATTATTCAATCTTATCTTTATTTTCCAGAAAGTATAAGAGTACTTGTTTTATTATCCATATCTACAGTTTGAACATCTCAGTTATGTTGTTTCTGTTTTGTATTTACTTTGTTATCTTTAACTGTATCATTCAAGCTTTATTTAATAAACTATTGAGGTTATTTTGATACCTAAAGCAATGATAACTTCTTTCAGAGATTATCTGTGATATCTTCTAGGAGTTAGTAGAGAAATGTGGAATTGTCTTGACTCCGAATTATGAAATTCTGGCTGTAAATCCCTGTCACATCTGATTTATTTCTGGTTTATATACCTCCTTGAGGACATTGATCTCTTCATAGGCCCAGTTTTAAGTGGGGGCCAGAGTTTCTATCCTTTGTAAGATCTGGACTTCTATTTCTGTCTTCCCAGATCCATGAGACCACAATAAACAAATCTCAATTTTAGAGAGGCTCTCTCAGATTGGGAAAAATATCCCCAAAGTAAAAGTAGTTTTGAGTAGCTTATAAATTCTTCCAAATCTAGGCCTGAATATGTATCATTATCTTATAAGTTCTTTAATACTTTTAAAAAGTGCCTTTATAAAACATTGACTAGTTTCTTCAGTTTTCTAAGAAGAACTAAATTGAGTTGACTAGTTTTCTACTACTGGAAGTAAAATTCTCCAAGTTGTGTTCTTTTTATTTCAACCGTGGAAACTTACTTTTGTATGACTATTTTCACTAAGCTAGTATCCTTCAATAAAATAAAAGATAAGAGTCTAAAAAAGCTCAATAAATGAAAAGCATTTCATTGATTTAGGGTCACTATGTAGCTGTTGCTCAAACACAGCCAAATATATTGGGTTGTTGGAAAAGTCATGACGTATATTTTTTTCTATGTTTTTCTATGAAAAATGTGTCAGGACTTTTTTGCCAACCCAATATATATATTGTTAAAGCAAAAGTAAAGAAAGAGAATAACTACTAAATTTATTAACCATCATTCTCCCTGAAGTTGTACTTTGTCCATTTTGGTCCTAATCAAACATTCATTTCTAAATCTTGAATCTCTTGTTCAGCTATGAAATATATAACTATTCCACGAAGTTCACCAGACCTGCTCTCTGTACAGAGCAGAGGTGGTGATGGGCAGGGGCCTTACAGGGAAGGAAACTGACAGAACAAATATTTACTTTGACTGTAAGTAAACACACAGTATTAGATTCATCTATCTTCATCTTAAGAAGAAATTGCTATTATTATTTTCACACTTACAGATTTCATTTGTATCCAGACAGAACATAGCAATTACATATTTAGGAATATAGGTTATATGAGAGCCACCTCACTTGAGATGAATTTAGACCCGCTACAGTTTGTCCCAAAGTATTGCCTTTATTGTTTCCTTTACTGATATTCCATGGCTCATATTTCTTACTTAAAAGTTAGACATTGGAACCAGCAGTTAGTGTAGTGGCTATGTCGCTGGACTCCCACGTAGTTGACCGCGCGGTTTGAGTTCCGGACCCAGTGGCTTAAACTCACGCCGGGCGCATGTGCATGCGTATGCGTGCCCAAAGTTCCCAAGAGGAGAATGGAGGAGAAGGGATTGTGGTGTGGCCATCCCCCCTGGGGGGGGTGATTTCTCATTTTTTTGTCTCTCTATCTCTCTCTGTCTTTCTGGTGAGCGTACATGCCCTATAGCAAAAACCTCTCAAAAAAAAAAAAAAGTTAGACATTAAGCCTGACATATTGGTTAGAAAAGTCAGGGGCCAGCAGGGGTTGGGGGATGTGGTGGTTAAAGGTACTGGACTCCACATGGCCAACTGTAGTTTGAGTCCTGAACCTGGCAGCTTGCTTTCTCACTTTCCCTTTCTCTTTCTCCATCTTTCTCTGGTCAAATGAAATAATAACAATACTAATAATTAATAAAGTTGAATAAAATAATTCTTTAAAAAGGAAAGAAAAGTCATAAGTATTACCTTCCAAATGTGAATATATTTTGTTGCTCTCTGTTAAGTATATGTGCCTGGATCATTTTGTCTGATTTTCTGATGGTCGAAGGCAAGAGGTTGAAGCTTCACTTAGAGGAGAAATCAGCATGACAAGGGTGTGTGCAAAGATTAAGGAAAGGGAAGTAAAGCTGAAAGCACTAGACCAGAGAAAGGAAGCTCAGTATCATTTATTCTCTCATTTTTTTCCATTAACTTTCACATTCAAATGGGTAGAAAAGCATTAAAGAGGAAGAAACTGTCATGAACAAAGAAGCATCGAGGTAGTAGAATCACTGGTGGTTTGCAATGAATTGAAAATGGGGAATAAAGAAACAGAAAGCATGACAGAGAAAGAAAGTGTGATAGACAGTTTGAAATCTTTTGAGCCCTAGTAACAAGGAGAATAATGATGCCATTAACACATGGAGCAAAGTCAGTTTGGGAAGATAAAATAATAATTAATGATTTTAGCTTTGAAATGGAGAACTTTAAAGGATATCCGGCATGCAATGGATTAATAAATGAAGATTTGAAGTTGGGCCAAATGTTGGTAATAAGCGTATGGCTGATATACATGTACACTCAGGAGTACATCACTTTAGGGGAGACATGTCAAAAGGAAAGAGACCATAGCGAAAGATGACATAGTGGACACTGCTGACATCCTGTCCAGACCCCCTTCACTACCTGGAGCATCCACCTCCTTACTGGTCTGATTGTTGCTCAAGAACAGGGGTACAGAAGTCCAAGCCCTATTGCCTTAAAGAGAAGACACAGTGGTACAAATTGAGCTCCAGAGCAGTATGCAGTATCAGACTGAAGCTGATCTCTAGCTGCAGCCATGTTCCTGATTAGCTTTTGTCTCCTCTCCTGTTCTGCTTCCCCTACTCTCCTTTTCCTGAGAACAGCTCCTGATACACTTGACCAGTTGCTCAGACTCTGCATTGAGGTCACATGGCTAAGAACAGATGCCATCAGTGAGGGAGTGAAGTCAAGAAATAAAAAAATTGAGCAAGCCAGCTAGTGGCATGGTAGTTAAGGTAGCTCAATCCCACATGACAGACTGTGTGGTTTGAATCTCAGACCTGGTGGCTTGAAAAACACAAAGGGCATGTGTGCATGCATGCCCAAAATCCTGAGATGATAATGAAGGGAAAGGACTATGGTGTGGCCACCCCCCTTATGGACGCTTTCTCTCTCTCTCTCTCTCTTTCTCCTTATCTCTTTCTGCTGAGTGCATATGCCCTTATAGCAAACTGAGAAAGAAAAAGTGGAACAAACTTGTCAGATAGGGCTATGTCCTGGAAATGGTGAGAGAAGAGGATCTTGATGGAGGGGTGAAAGCTCACTGGTGTGAAAGTTGGTCATAAAAGATAAAAACAAGCTATTCTGAACATTGGGATAGCATGTGCGACTTTTTAGGAGGCAATTTCAGTAGAATAGTATAGATACCTTCTCCTAAAAAATGTTGACATAAAAGGACAGGAGTTTGGGGAGACTGCTTAAGGGAGTGGCAGGATCCAGATCCCTTTGTTCAAATCTGATACGTAAAACAGAAAAAGTAAAATGAAAAATAAGAACAACAACAACAACAACCACCCAGCCACTTTGGCTCTTAGGTAGACAGCCAGCTCCGTAATGTGTGTGTTTGCCTCAGCACTCTTTCACTTTCTCCTCCATTGTTGTTCATCTATGGGGTCCTGGGATGCCCCGAAGTGCTGCACAGAGCTTGAACTGAAAAAGACTGGCTCTGAAGAATAGTGGGAGATAAGGTTGAAATACATGGTAAGTAGTGAGGAAATCATAAAGGGATTGATTTGGTACCATTAGAAAAGGATCTGGACCTCATCTAGTTCTCTGGATGTTTTCAGAGAAATAACTACTCATTGAAAGCCTGAGGGGTTGTAACCATGTTTCTGCTTAAATTACCTCAGCAAGCTGGGATGTGAGGCTCAATTTAAATGGGCCTTTATTAAAGTAGAAACCTGGGCAGGATGGATGAACCCCATCCTGTAAAATAAACATGAAGAAACAAAGTCAAATGTGTCTTTCTGTTAACATCTCAGATGGCAGACAGAAACAATATCGGTAATTTGTACCATTCTTATTTCTTGTTCTTATAACCTATCTATAACCAGACACCCAAAAGTAAAGGAATGATAGACTTTTGATGTAGGGCCTTCAAAATCGGGCCTGCTGAAACAGCAAGGCTTGGAGAAGAGCCCCTGAGATACATTCCTCCCATGGATTGGATGTTTGTGTCCCAGTCTCATGTATTGAAATCTTGACCCCCCCCCCAGTGTGATAATATTCCCAACATCGTTGCATATACATCACATACCCAAAATAGAGGCCTCTGATAGAATAGGTTATGAAGGCAGAGCTTTTCAGTGCCACTATAAACAAAGCTTCTGAGAGCTTCCTCCTCCCTGCCTCCATGCGAGGGCAATGAGACAACAGCTGTCTACAAACCAAGAAGTGGGCCCTTACCTAATATTTGAATCTGCTAGTGTCACTCAGAAGTCCCAGCCTCCAGAACTGTGAGACATACATTTCTGTTGTGTCTAAGGCAGTCAGATTAATACCATTCTGTTACAGCAGCTGAAACAGGTTTCAATAATGACAAAATCACAATAACCAAAGGAAAGTAGAGTGTGATAGAAGGCCAGGACCAGAGGACTCCAGGGCCTCCTTCAAAGAAAAGATCACGTGTCACCAGCCTAAGTGGAAAGAAGAATCCTGGGCTGAAGCCAAGTTCCAGGCTTTGTTAGGAAAAAGTAGGGTACATATGAGGTTAGAAGGGCCTAGGCTTGAATGGTAAGAAAAAAGAGGAAAGATGCCAGAAGAGTTACTGGGCTGTATGACCGTCTAGATGGGCAAGGCAGATACTAAGACAGGGGAGCAGGAAAGGATGAAAACTTTCTTACCTTTGCATAAGGAAAATTCAATTTAAACAGTGTGGTAATGTGTTTATTTGTTTTGATACTACAGTACCATAAACTGTTTATAATCGGGTTTCTTATAGGTTTTAAAATAGATACCCTTCCCACATCTACACTTTGTTTTGTTGTTGTTCTATCTTTCTACAGACAATAGGGAACGTGAAGAAGGACATGTAAAGGTGGAAAGTTTTTAAATCCTAAAATATCTTAAAGGAAATTCTAGAAGCGAAAGTTTGGAACTACCATATTTATTCCATGGTTATGTATTAAATTTCCTTAACTAAAACTATATGAGCTTGTTTTAGGATATATATGGTCATCCCCAGTGCTTTAAAACCAGTAAGAATTTGTCAATAATACTGCAGAGATTATCAACTGATTCAAATGTAGAAGACATAAGGGTCTTAGCAGTTCATGGGAAATAACATTCCCTTTATATGGATTTCTTTTTTCTTAGAGAATAATTCTTTCTGAGGATAACAAAAAACAGTATCAGCTATGTTTTATCTTTTATACACAGATGTTATCATGGGACTCAGAGGACCTGCACTACTCCTGTTCGCCTCTTCACCACCATCATCACCATTCACAACTCCAAGAGTTCCCTGAATAATGCAGAAAAGGCTCAAGGGCAGAGATTTCTAAATTCACCACCATGAACTCCTGCTCTCTCAGTTGAATACACTTCTTCTGCCTCTAGGACAGAGCATCGGGCATGAGCAATTGTTGCAGCTATGACTTCCCAACTTTATGACCCGGTTTCTTTGGGACTCAGCTCTGACACAAAAGGTATAGGAGAGTGCAATGAAAGTGAGATGAGGCCATCTCTGATCACGTCTCCAGAGCGAAAATGCAGACCAGGAGCAAGAGTAGAAATGCCTAAAACACAACTGGCAATATGTTGTCAGAAAGAAAACACTGAAGCAAATGAGCATAAATTGGTAAAGATGGCTTTCATTATTAGACCCCACAAGTGCATTCTGTTTGTAATTAAGGAACCTATTTTTAATATTTAAAGTAGTAAGCTCACATTTTTATCTAGCAGGTGAACACTTCTCTTTCCAAGAGGTGTCTTCTTGGTAAATTTCTAAATAATCAGGGTTCATACTGTGGTTCAAGGGATTCATTCAATGGATCCTTACTATAACATAGTAAGTATATATCATATTCCTATTCTGATGCTAGGACTCAGATGTGACAGGCTGAAGATGAAAGACTTCTCAACTGATGTTGGAAACTAGGGTTTCTGCCACTTTTGGTCACCACTGAAATTCAACAATCTTTAGAGAAACCTCCATTGTTTTCCACAGCCAGCAAAAGAACTGAAAGACAAGACTGTCCTTTGTCATATCTCAAAAGCAGTCACTGGGACGGCGGGCGGAGGGGCCCTGCGCCAGCCCACCCGGGCCCAGCTGCGGGCCCCCGCCACCCCCAGGGCCCGCGCCGAGCGAGGTGGCGGCAGGGGGGGGGGCCTCCCACCTGGGCCCCTGCCGGCG
>NW_006205007.1:4022890-4038397 GCF_000334495.1 Tupaia belangeri chinensis
AAAGATAGGATAAAAAACATATATATACGTATACACTGTATGAAAGTAGAAATGGAATATTATTGATGATAACATGCTTGATTAAGTCACTATGCAGTTTGTCCTAGATGGGAAACTACATTTAGTATGTTGTGGTGATGCTCAGGGAATGAGTGTTAGGTAATATAATAAAAAAAAAAAAAAGTTGCAGGAGGAAAAAAAAATGCACATTGATGACTGCAGCAAGCTGTATGGGCACAGCTGGGTACTAGTTTATAGTATGTTCATTCTACTCACCGGGGTTTATGCCTAGGGTCAGACTTGGATACATGTGTAGGTTTGTGTCAGCTGTGCTAGCTAATGGATTTATTTAGACTAATTAAGTTCATTGGCAGAACAATTGAATTGGGAGGGAGGAAGGTATGGAGGGCAACCATGGATGCCAGGGACAATGGGGGAGGAAGATGGGACATAGCAGAGGGTGGGAGATGGGGAATCAGGGATGGCAAAACAAAAGGCAAGGTATGCAGGACATAAGAATTGGAAAATTATTTGCTGAGAACATGTATGTGGATGTGCTTGATTGAGCCAATGCACAGTGTATTTTGGATGGAAAATTCATTTGTGTGTTGTGATGGTGTAAAGTGAATTAATAAAAAAAAAAAAAAAAAGCAGTCACTGGTGCCATCAGACATCCAAGGTCACAGAGGCTCTGTGTCTCTGTCTCTATTTCCCAGCACTCAGAGAGGAGGGGATGGAACAGAGGGACCTTCACCACTGGTTCTGCCTTGGCCACATAAGAAGACATCACGTCCATTTCCAGAGCAATTCATAGCCTCTCCCAGCTCCCCTCGCTCATTCACAATTAATTAGAAGACCCTCCTGTTCTACGTTCATGTGCCTGCTATTTGCTCTATGATGATGGCAGGAAGTGGGCATATTCATAGCCTTTTGCCATGTGGTCAAAATGACAATCTCAACCATAAGTGTAATAACCTGGTGTTGACAGTTTCCACTGTCCAGTGCTGTTCAGTTTTCTCCATGGTCAGTTTATTGTACATTTTAGTTTATAATTATCATTGTACTATTGTCCTATGTTTTCCGTATTAAGATGTAAAATAGGACCAGCTCTGTGTTGCAGTCATAATGCACTGCTCAATAGAAGCTGGATCCCACATGGTAGCCAGAGTTCAAATCAGCATCCAGGTCAACCTGAAAACACATTAGGGATGCATGAGTGCCCCAGATCTGATGGACTGGAGGACTATTCTGTGAGCAAGAGGGTGTGACTTTCTCTCCCTTTCTCATTCTTCCTCTTTCATGAATGTGCACACACTCTCATGAATAAAGAAAAAAAAAGTAATGTAAACTTTTCTTCAGAATTACAAAACTTAAAAAAAAAAAAAAAAAAAACTGTCTCTTTCTCTTGGAGAATCCCACTAGTTGAGACTGAAAAATATAAGACATTGGGAAAATTTAATGTAGATTCTTTGGATATTTAACTAATAAATAACAAGGTGTTTTGTTTTTTTTTTTTCTTTTTTTTAGGTGTTTGCCATAGGGTGTGTGCCCTCACTGGACAGAGAGAGACAGATACAGAAAAAGAGAAAGTAAGAAATCACCCCCTGCAAGGAATGGACATGCCACAATCGCTTCTCCTCCATTCTCCTCTCTTTTTGGGAGGCACATGTGCACATGCACCTGGCATGATTTTCAAGCTGCCAGGTCCAAGAGTCGAACCACAGTTGGCCATGTGGGAGCTCAGCACCTTAACCACTATGCTTTTTGCTGGGCCCTATATCAGGATTTTTATCTTCCAATTTTAATTATTTTTTACTTTAATAATTTTGGACTTTATGGGGCCAGCAGGTGGTACAGAGCTTAAGGTACTAGATCCCACATGGCCGAACATATAGTTCTAGTCCTGGACTCAGTGTCTTGAAAAACATACTGGGCACATGAGTATTCATGCCCAAATTCCAAAAGCAGAACAGAGGAAAAGGATTTGCAGTGTGGCCATCCCCCCACCCCCAACCAGGTGGTGATTTCCTGCTTGTTCTCTCTGCCCCTCTCTGGTGAGCACACATGCCCTATAGCAAAACTAAAAAATTTAAAAACAATTGTGAACTTTAATTTATTTGCAACTCTGCTGTCTGAACTTTTCATTTCTTCTTGGGAACTTGGTATTAGGAAAGGTTTATAGTCAGTATGGGTTATTGTATCATTGGCATCTTATTATTGAATTATTTCTCAGGTGCAGTGTGACTTCACCACATAATTTCAGATCACTTTGGTGGACAGTATGAACTGACATATTTAGAATACATGAAAAGGTAAGAGTAGCGTTCCTGCCTTACATACCCAGTAGCCCGGGAGTTGGCTTTATGATTGAGTGATTGCACCTATTTCAGAACCTCCTAAGGCAAATTCTTTATTTCCTGCCAAACAGAGCAGTAAGTTAGTGGTGGTTGGTGCAGGGAGACAGGCCATGGCTCTGGAGCAAGAACTCCCTGCTAGACTTCTGCTCTCCTATGCCAGTAGGTATATCCACAGCCACCTCCTTGCCACAGCAGTCGGCCACACACCTGACGGATAAGCCTAAGGAATAGAGAACAGATTTGGAGATGTCATTGTGTGGGAGAACATCCTTCACACTTGATTTGCGTGTCCATGTAGATGGACAGCAGTTCATGTAATACATGACCAGATTGTCTCCACTCCTGACTCCCCCCCCAGAGAGGACATCTGTAGGGCTGGCATCATGGGTGTGTTGTCCACGCAGTCAGACAGGACTTGATATTAGAAGGGTCCCATGTTTAATTCAATTAGTATTCTATGGAATACTATTTGGAAGCTCTATTATTGCTTTCAGGAAATTCTTAGTAATTTTTGAATAAAGAAGGTCTTTCTTGCATTTTTAATGTTGCCCTAGATATGAAGCAGAGGCATGGTGTACTGGTTGCCAACTTGTCAAGAGTCCACTGAGATAGACCTGGCAACTTGAAATTCTAGCTGGGCACGTGTGCGTGCATGCCCAAAATCCCCAAAGGAGATGGAAGCAAAGGGATTGTGTGCTGCCATCCCCCAGGGGTGATTTCTCACTTTCCATCTCTCTCTCTTTTGCTAGTGTATGCTACTTATAGCAAAAAAAAAAATCTCCAAAAATTATATATACAAAATTAAAAATTACATGCTGGGCTAGCAACCTTAAATAGAAACAGAAATAATTGTTCTTAAATGGGCAACATAGTTGGAGAAGGGACCTTCCTAAGACAGAAGGTGCTGGACCTGCCATGGCTATTTCTGCCTGTTTCCTTCCCACGTGCAGGAAATAAACTATTTTACTGATTCTGAAAAGAGAGAGTGAGACAAGGCCCCCACATGGTTGACTATGGTTTAAGGCTTAGAGGGACCAGCAGTTAGCGTAACGGCTATGTCGCTGGATTCCCATGTAGTCCACCACGGTTCGAGTCCCAGACCTGGTGACTTAAACTCACAACGGGCGTGTGTGTGTGCGTGCCCAAGATCCCGAGAGGAGAATGGAGGAGAAGGGATTGTGGCGTGGCCATCCCCCCGAGGGAGTGATTTCTTGCTCTTATCTTTCTGTCTCTCTCTCTCTCTCTGTCTGGCGAGCGTACACACCCTATAGCAAAAACCTCTAAAAAAAAAAAAAAAGGGACCTAGTGTTTGCTTTCTCACTTTCTCTCTCTCTCTTTCTGTCTTTCTCTAGTGAACATATGTGTCCTACGGAAAATTTAAATAATAATAATAATACATTTAATTAAATAATTATTAAGAAAGAAAGAAAGGAAGGAAAGAGCAGTGCCTGACCCTGAATGGTTGAGCTTCAGTGGCTGAAGCGGCTTGAAACCTCCCCATCACAGTGGTTAATAGACAAAGTACTTCTTGCTCATTCCATGAGCCTAACATCAGTGAGCGGGGACACTCTGCTCATCAACACCCTCAAGGACCCAGGTGAGTGAAGCCTCTTCTCACCCTGTGCTTCACCAATCACAGCAGCAGCGTGACAAAGAGTTGGGTAAATCACTCCCGGCTCTTCACTTATACTGCTCAAAGGGACACAGGAATTTTTATTTAAAAAGCAAGTGACACAGTTTCACAGGAAGAGGAAGTGCCGTCTCACCGATGCCTTCAAGCGTGAAATCTTGGGTGGACAGCATTGATAGCTAACACACGTGGATTAGTGATTGCCAAGCCTGTGCTATGGAAGGTGTAGGAATTAAGCAAGACCCCAGGGGTATTTACTCCAGTGCTGTAGCTTCTAACAAAGTAGAGCATGCACCCTCTGATGGAATGTGAAAAGGAACTCTTTCTTCTTACAAGTCTAGGCCATCACTGAAGCGGCCCTGTAGCATCACCTTCATGAAGATGGCTTTGGTGAGCAGCCATCGGAACCAGCTCCCCCCAGGCTCCTTTGCAGGCAGCTGAGAGAGGTCCTCACCCCACAAACGGGCTCCAAGTAGGGAGAAGGAGACGGTGCCTGCCACATTGCAGGAGGCCGCCTTCAAATTCATGCTGCATGTCTGGAGTCGCTGTGCCGCGCAGGATCTGTGAGCTGGCTCTGTGCTGGGTGAGAAGTGTGAAGCCTGGTGCCAGAATGCGAGTGCACATCAAAATCCTGGCACAGGCTCTCCTCAGAAACGGACAGAAGACCAACTGTAACATACGGCGCATTCTTCTCACGTCATAAATGTAAAGGCATTAATCACTGGGAGGCCTCCCAGAAATTAAAGTTCATCTATTGGTTATGGGGTGTCAAAAGGAGAATGTGGAGCATTTTAAATTTGCTTAGTTTTCCTGTAATATAAAATACAGGTTTCCAATGCTGGCTTTATCATCAAAACGGGCTCCTGGCCTGCCAAAGCTAACATCAAGAGAACCCAGAACTCCACACAGGTTTCTCATTTATAGCATAATTTCCTTCAAAGACGACTATTTTAAAATGTAGATTAACCCTTACTGTCTGAATTTTCCAAGCTGAAACTTTGAAACAATGCAGCCCCATCTGCCAGCCCTGAAATAAAAACAGTGGCAAAGGAGTTACTCATGGCTTTCTCCAGGGAGGCTGGCAGCGCTCGGCCCACTCTGCAGACCTTCCACACAGCAGTGAGCACCTACTGGCCTTCAAAGTGGAGCCTGGGCTCGGTCCTCGGTTGAAAAGGTAACTACTGTGCTGTCAAGTGATGAACTGTCATCATCTGATAAGAGAAGAAAAGAATTCATGTTCGATTTTTCTTTGACAAAGTACAAAAACGTGCGTGTATCATTGCCGCCTAAGTGAAATAATCAAACCAGGGTGGCAAGTCCTGATCTCCGCGCACTCATCAGACAAGGCTTAAGGATCTAAACAGGAATGCGTGCAAACCAATGACCTCACATACGTCTCTGAAAGGGAAATACAGACCTATCTATTCTACCTAATAATGTTTGCTTAAGGGAAAAAAGAGAGTAATATTAGAAGGACTGCAAACGACTGAGCTGTGAGCATGTGTGAGCATGTGTGTGCACACGCTGTGTGCTTCGCTGCAAGGTGTCATTACAAGTCATACCTGAATGACTTCATGTGGGGCACAAGCTCTCACTTTTGTACAATCCTCACTGGTCTTTATTATCTGAAAGCCCGATGTACTCTTCATGTTAACTGCTCTAATGACGTAGGCATTTGAGTTTGTATATTATATTTTTTTAAGTTATTTATTTTAATTTATTATCATGATTCTTTCATTTGTTATAGAAGACATGTGCTCACCAGAGAGAGAGAAAAAGAGTGAGAAAGCAAGCCATCAGGTCCAGGACTCGAACCACAGTCAGCCATGGGAGAGTATAGTGCCTTAACCATCATGCCACCACTGGCCCCAGTATGTAATCTTTTAAGGGAATGTTAAAGGGAGAGAGCAGCATGTGACTATGCTCAGAACTGCGTCTGCCTTTGTGGTCCTACTGAAAATGTAGTAATGCTTATGTTCTGATGGATAATGCTCACCGCACAATTTTATCTGCAAAATGGAACAACACTGAAGGTCTGCCCTGAAGAGGAGCACAGCCTAAACCCCATGGTTGGCACATAGTACCAATCAATGGCACTTAGAAATCGTTACTAATGGTGATGGTGATGCCTAATCTGCAAAGTTAGCTTGGGGCAAAGAAGGTATTAAGGACTTGAACTTTGATATCAAAAGACCTGGTTTCGGGTCCCAGATTTGCCATTTACCACTTGAGTGAGTTCGTAGGAAAAAGATCTAAGGTAAGGGAACACATGTAAGAATCATGAAAGCATGTGAAATTCCCAAAGGAGAGGAGTAAGTAGAAGAGCTTTCACCAGTGTGAGGAGAAAGAATGCTAAGGAGTTAACAGTTCATAAGGTTGAAGACTTGGAAGAATGAATTATCAGAAATGCAAAAGGAGATAACATTTCAAAAAAAGAGAAAGAGTGAATGAAAGCACTAAGTTCTAGTGGGTACAAATAAGGTTCTTGTCCACAGACTTGTGGAAGCTGGAACAGGACTTCAAGCCTAGACACTTCACGGGCATCTCTCCCTGAGTCTCTCTCCTGAGGAGGCCGTTAAAAGAACACTGGAGCAAGCACAGGGTCTCATACATTCTTTGTTTTTGTTTTTTTTGAGAGACTTTTACTATAGTGTGTGTGTGCTTGCTAGAGTGACAGAAAACGAGAAATCAGCTTCTGGAGGGATGGTCATAGTGCAATCCTTTCTCCTTCATTTTCCTCTTGGGATTTTGAACACACATTTTGAGCACCTGGCATGAGTTTCAAACTACTAGGTCTGGGACTTAAACTGTGATTGGCTCCTTGAAGTCCAGCCCCTTAACCACTATGCCACCTGCTGGCCCCAAAGATCTCATACATTCTACACAGGGCTCGAACCTCAGAAATTTTCACCTAAGGGTCCAGAAGTTTTACTAAATTGCCTAGTACACAAACCCCAAGACTTTGCTTTTCTGAACTGTGCAGATTCAAGCTCTTAGAGAAAAATCATTTTCTCCGTGCACAGAACGTAATAAAAAGTTTCAAATGTCTTGACAGCTAACAAAGTAATAGCTAGAAAACATCTTCTTTCCCTCAGTACTGAGTACCTGGTGGATAAAAATATTTTTAAAACGTAAAGTTTTTAGTACAATCACTATTGAAATGTAAATACTAAAATGGATGAACGTCTGTCATAAAGTCCTTATTATTTATTCTCATGCTTGAGAATTTATCCCTGCCCTGTTTTCTCTTTCAAGGGCCCATTTACATTTTTTTTGTGTGACTGTCTATCATGGATTAAACGTGAGTCTTGAGAGAATAGATGCTACTGCCTACATACTTTTCTTTACAACGGCCTCTAGTGAATTCAGTTTTTTGACCTTATTTGGCCTTCCAATCCAGTGGGAAGTAACTTATTTTAAATAAAAGGAGGAAGTGAACTTACCCTTAAACCTTGAGGTTAATCTCATGTAAGCCATCTTTGCACATTTAATTGGTGTGGGAAATTTTGCTAGGGTAACTTTTTCAGCGAGTTCATTGAATGCTCTTTAGAAAGCTCTCTTAGATCTCATAAACTCTCAAGATTTCTTGCCTAAAAAAATATCTCTAAGGCAAAGAACTATATTCCCAAGTTGTGGGAATGGGACTTCCGTGGGTTAATGTAGAGATATTTGCATTTTAGGAGATTTCAGTTCTTAGAATAGGATCCCACTTTCTGTCCTGAATTCAAGAATTTTTTGTTTTATTTTGTTTTGTTTTAGAAATATGTTTGCTATAGAGTATGTATGCTTGCTAGAGAGACAGAGTGTGAGAAATCACCCCCCCCTCCCCCAGGAGGGATGGCCACACCACAATCGCTTCTCCTCCATTCTCCCCTTGGGATCTTGGGCACACACACACATATGCACCTGACATGAGTTTAAAACGTCAAGTCTGGGACTTGAACCAGTCAACTACGTGGGAATCCAGCGATGTAACCATTATGCCATCTGCTGATCCTGAATTTAAGAAGTTTTTAATAGTAATGTCATACAACTGTTTGACAAATATTCACTGAGCACTTACTATGAGCACTATAGGGAATATGGGAATATTAGGTATTAACATTATTCACCTTCAGACAGTAGGAAATTAACATTCTCAAGGGTCAACCTTATACTCCACTATTGGATTAAACAGGTATCTGCCAACGCAACAAAATAATCACTGAAAGACTGCATGAACAGTACATTTTGCATGCACTACATAGCTTATTCATGTTAGGAGTTCAAAGTATTAGAAGTCATTTGTGGCTGACCATAGTAGACTTCACACCCTCTGGCAATTAAAAAAAAAAAAAAAGAAAGAAAAAAAAGATGCTTCATAAAGGAGGTCCTGGGACCAGCAGTTAGCATAATGGCTGTGTCACTGGACTCCCGTATAGTTGACCGAGGTTCGTGTCCCGGACCCGGTGGCTTACAACTCACGCCGGGCGCGTGTGCGTGTGTGCCCAAGATCCCAAGAGGAGAACAGAGGAAAAGGGATTGCGGCATGGCCATGCCCCCTGGGGGGTGATTTCTCGCTTTCTGTCTCTCTGTCTCTCTCTGACTGTCTGGCGAGCGCACGCGCCCTATAGCAAAAAAATAAAAATAAAAAAATAAAAAAAGAAGGAGGTCCTGTTTTTAGTTGGAAAACCTATACTTTTATTTGATATAACTTCTGCTTGCATTTTTGCCCCTGGTAAGTTCTTTTTATCACCCTTCTGCAAGCAGGTAGGTTTATTAGGGTTGGGTGAGGGTACCCAGAACAAGACCTGAGCAGGTCCATGTTCCTTGTGGCAGGGAGGGCCTCTTTTATGATTCTTGATCATAAAAGCAGGAAAAGGATAAACTCTGAAACTGGGTCTGGGTAAGGGCAGTCATTTCTCAGAAATGTAAGAGGTTTAACAGCTCAGTGATCGCCGGAAGTGGCTCCAGAGGGGGGTCTGCAAAGTCTGTTTCCTGTGCTGTAAAAGCTTATCTTGGGGACCTCATCCCAGGCTCCTCGTCAGTTCCTGGTTTGCTTACTTTCTTGAGTAAGACTAATCTTGGGCCCTCTTTATTAACCTGTGAAGGTTTACTTATTTCCCATGAACTCTCCACATTCTCCTTGGGAGTTTGGGCACGCACAAATAGCATCCAACATGCTTTTCAAGACAATTAGTCCAGGACTTGAATGAACCACACAGTTGGCCCCATGGGAGCCAGCTGCCCCAATCACCATGCCACCAGTCAGTTCACAGTTTTTCTTTCTATGCACATAGAGTTAATAATGCTGTTTTTCCTGCTGGCCAACTCCAACAAAGTTGACATTACTTTAGAGTCGACATTCCAGGAACTGAGCGCCCACCCCTCATCTTGCTCCTGAAGGTAGGTTTGTCTTGGTCACTGTTGTACCACAAGGTACGTAGCAGGAGCTTGACAAATAGTTACTGAGTATGAATGATTGAATAGGGACCAGCAGATGGTGTAATGATTATGTCGTTGGATTCCCACGTAGTCAATCACAGTTCGAGTCCCGGACCTGGCGGTGTAAAACTCATGCCGGGCACGTGTGCATGTGTGTGTGTCCAAGATCCCGAGAAGAAAATGGGGGAAAAGGGATTGGGGCAGGGTCATCTCCCCAGGGGGTGGTTCCTTTCTTTCTGTCTTTCTGTCTCTCTGTGTCTCTCTGGCAAGTGCACATGCTCTATAGTAAAAATCTCTCAACAAAAACAACAACAACAAAAGATTGAATAGATTAATTCATGCAAAATCTCCTCTTACATGTGGGAACACAAAGAGTTTTTCAGGTATGTCCACCAGTTTACTTGCTCTGGTCACACACCGTATAGCCTTCAGGTGACTTTTCTTGCTCTGACCCCTTTGATGTTTATGGCTATGACAAGTTGTGGGTTTCTCCATGTCTGTGTTACAGGTTCAGCCTCTAGGTCCTCCTGAAGATGGTTTGCTCAGACTTGGTACTAAGAGGCATGTTGGTGTTAAGGTGCTAAAATTTTCCAATTGTGGGCCAGCAGGTGGCATGGTGGTTGAGGCTACTGGATCCCACAGGCCGACTGCAGGGTTCAAGTCCCACACTTGGAGGCTTGGAAATTAGATCACATGTGTGTACACATATGCCCAAAATCCCAAATGGAGAACAGAGGAGAAAGGATTGCATCATGGTCATCTCCCCTGGGAGTGATTTCTTACCTTCTCTCTCTGTCTCTGTGTTTCTCTCTCTGGAGAGTGCACACACATAATAATAATTTAAAAATCCAATTGAGTGGCACTTCCTTAGTTTTTCTTTTTCTTTCTTTTGTTTTTTAGAGAGAGATTTTTTTGCTATAGGATGCATGCATTTGCCAGAGATAGAGAGAAAGCAAGAAATCATCCCCCCAAAGGGGGATGGCCACACCACAATCCCTTCTCTTCCACTCTCCTCTCAGGATCTTGGGTATCCATGCACACACTCCTGGCGCGGGTTTTAAGCCATCAGGTCCAAGACTCGAACCATGGTCGACTACGTGGGAGTCTATGGATGTAACCATTTTGCCATCTACTGGTCCCAAGCAGCAGCTCCTTAGTAAAGGCACGTGTTATCCACATTTGAAAGGCCAGCGCCAGGCCATCATCTGCCACAGTAAGCAGGGGGATGGATCTCGGCGATCACCACACACAGCAACACCTCTCTTCTGTACAGGTTCTTCAGATATATTTTTTTCTTCAAACCAGAATGCAAAATGGAAAACAAGTCCAATTTCGGTTACCCTTTTAATAAAATTATGAATAATCTGATACCACCAGAGGAGAGCAGCAGTTGGTTTAATACTTATCAGAAATACACAAAAGAAATAAATAGAAAAACATGAGTCGTTCAGGTCTGCCTGATTTGTTATTGTTCGGGGGGAAAAAAAGCTATAATTATTTCATCTAGTTAAAATAGAGGAAATAATGCAGGGCTATACTGAATAAACCAAATTTAGACAAACTGTCCAAATAAAAGGAAACACAATGTTGTAAGCTAAAATTTTGTATCTCCAAGCCAAATTAAAAAAAAAAATAAAAATCCCTCTCCTTGCAGTTTACAAAATACCCAGACACCGGGTGGAGAGGTGGCTTCTCTTCCCGTCTCGTTATTCCCCCACCAACTCCTAACCGCCTCCCCCTCCCCCGTCCAGGTGGCACAGAAAGAGCAGTGTTCCGGCTTCTTGGCTGAAATACAAATATACTAAATCTTAAACAGAATTTTGGCCTCATGTCTGCCACTAACTTTAACTGCAGTAATGTGATCAACTTATTGTCTCTTTAATTAACCTCTGGGCCAGGTTCAGCCAAAGGATCTCAGTGTTTGAACATTTTCAAACAACAAACACAAGAGAGACCTACTTAATTATATGTATAAAAAGCACTTTATCACATATATTTACATAGGTAGAATTGCATTAAGAAATTCACAGAAATTGAATAGGACTGAACAAAAATACAATGTATCTGCAAACGGACCAACTGAAAAATTGACAATGTCTATGTCAGCTGAACAGAGAGACAAATTAAAGTCACCACAGTAGGAAGCCCCCTTTCCTTGGCTTGACTTCCCATGGTTTCAGTTGTTTTATGCCAACTTTGCTCTCATGATAGGTGAGAACATTTTGAGACAGAAGCCACTTTTATTACATAATTACTTTAGCTTATTGTTAAGAATTATCACTAATCTTCTACTGTGCCTGAGTTATAAATTAAACTTTATCATGGGTATGTCTGCATAGGAAGACCACTACATGTAGGATTTGTTACTATGTGTCATTTAAGCACCCACTGAGGATCTCGGAACATATTCCCCAGCAGAGAAGAGGGGACAGCTGTTTTTGGGTGACTAAAGAAATGCTCAAACTGCCTGACTGCTGCAGGAACCATTTGCTTGGGAAGGGCATGACTTTTCTGGATATGTATGGCAAATCCCATTCTGTTTGTAGATCTTTACACTGAAAACTTTGTTTAATGCCATAGCCTCTGTCTATACAGTTATTACCACTAAATATGTTTTGTCTTTTTTTAAAAAAATTCTTTTACTTAAGAAAATATTTATTTTTTTAATTTGACTGGAGAGAAACAGAGTGAGTGAGCGAGAAAGAAAGAGAGAGAGAAAGTGAGAAAGCAAGTTGCCAGGTCTGGAACTCGAACCGCAGTAGGCCATGTGCAAGTCCAGCACCCTTAAATCACCACACCATCTACCAGCCCTGCTAAATAAGTTTTTTTTTTGTTTTTTTGGGTTTTTTTTTTTTTGAGAAGTTTTTGCTATAGGGCACGTGCACTCGCCAGAAAGATAGAGACAACGAGACAAAAAGCAAGGGAACCAGCAGTTAGCATAATGGCTATGTCGCTGGACTCCCACGTAGTCGACCGCGGTTCGTGTCCCGGACCCGGTGGCTTAAAACTCACGCCGGGCGCGTGTGCATGTGTGCCCAAGATCCCGAGAGGAGAATGGAGGAGAAGGGATTGTGGCGTGACCATCCCCCCGGGGGGTGATTTCTCGCTTTCTGTCTCTCTGTCTCTCTCTGTCTGTCTGGCGAGCGCACGCGCCCAAATCTCTCCAAAAAAAAAAAAAAAAAAAGAAATCACCCCCCTGGGGGGGATGGTCACACTGCAATCCCTTCTCCTCCATTCTCCTCTCGGGATCTTGGGCACACACACACACATGCCCTGCTTGAGTTTAAGCCACTGGGTCCTGGATTCGAACCACAGTCAACTACATGGGAGTCCAGCAACATAGCCAATATGCCATCTGCTGGTCCCCTAAATAAGTTTTTAAAGTGATTAAGTTTTTTAAAGTGATTAAGCAGACATCTTTAGCACTCCAGGGAAATAGGATGAGAACCAACCCTTCGAATATGTTGATATCAACTGGCTATAAGAATTATAGTTTTATTATTATTTATTATAATTTTGTTTCACCTAACTCTCCATCTGAAAATACCCATGCTATTTAATGATACAACCTGTCATCTCTTATCCTATTTCATAAACATAAAATATTGGGTTGTCTGTCACAATGCATTTTTTTGCATAGAAACATATGTCACGACTTTCCTTACAAACTAATATATTACTAATTCCTAAATGTTTACATCTCTCTCTAGTTTCACTCTTATGAAGTGTTTGATCAATTTGTACATACAACCAATGGACAACTGGCATTGCTATAAGATTCTTCACTTTTTTTTTTCTTTTACTACTTGTCAAACTAATCTTCTCAGAAACTTTTTTAATAATGCATTTCCAGAACCTGAAATAACTCCTGATAGCATAATAAAAATCTGTAATCTTCAGTAATCTGTTCCACCTATATTATGTTCTGCACCTATATCACCATATTTTCATAACTTTCCAATAGGTGCCTTCCAGTTCAAATTGAGATTCATCCTGGTGCAAATCATAATCCCAAATGTCATAATCCCTAATGTTGAAATTCTGAAAGGTCAATATTCCTAAGGTCTAAAATTGCTAACATCTAAAAAGCCCCTAAATCACAATCGCCAAATATTAAAATCCCAAAGGTTGAAATCCTGACAGTCAAAAATTCTGAGAACTGCAATTCCCACTGAGAGAAAAAAACACTCTATAAGAGGAATACAGCCATGCCCTAAAAGCAAAACAAAAATAGCTATTTATTACAATGCCAGACTTGAAGATATAACTGGTGATTTTGAAAGCTGGCTACCTCTTGAAGAATACCTCCGTGCGGGACCAGTGGTTGGCATAATGGCAATGCCACTGGACTCCCATGTAGTCCACCGCAGTTTGAGTCCAGGACCCGGTGGCTTAAACTCACCACATGTGCATGCCCAAGATTCTGAGAGGAGAATGGAGGAGATTGCAACATGGCCATCCCCCACAGGGGGGTGATTTCTCACTTTCTGTCTGTCTCTCTCTGTCTTTCTGGCGAGCACACACACCCTATGCCCCATAGCAAAACCTAAAAAAAAAAAAAAAAGACCTCCATCCAATAGCCCATAATGTATTTCTGTAATATATTCCTTCATATAACAATTATTTTTTAGTTTATTGGTAAATTTGTTTTCTATTTTTCTTCTTTATTTAATCATTATTTAAAATAATTAACATTTTTTAAATTTGCTGTGCTACATATTAATATCTTTGCATCATCTTCAACTTCGGAAGTTTTGTTATTTCCAGGGCAGAAAGATCTTCCCCATCATGACACATGCATTTACTGTAGGTAGCACTCAGCCCGTTGTTCTCTTACAGGTGGGCTGGTACACTCTTTTCTTCCCAGAGATCCTCCTGGTACAGAACATAGGGCCACTCCTGCTTCAAATTCTCACATACAGTAACCTCCAACTTTGTCTTCAGCTTACACTTGGGCTGCAGTGGTAATTCACTGCACTGTTTGATCCTGTCAGAAGACTTTCCACCACAGAATTACAGATGACCACAGTTACAAAGTGGAGTGGGCACAATTAACATCCATACTGATATGTATTTATAAATTTTGCTTTTGGGGGCTGGCCTCATGACCTGGTGGTTAAAGAAGCTGTATCCCACATAGCCAACTGCAGTTCAAATCCCAGTCTTGGAGGCTTGAAAAACATGCTAGGTATGTGTGAGTGTATATGTCCAAAGGATGGAGAAATGAAGAGGAGATTGCAGCATGCCGAAGTACTCCTCATTGCCCCCTCACTGTCACGTTTCATCACAATTTCTTCACTGCCCACTGAACCTTCATTTCCTCCTTCAGGTTTTCTATATCTTCCTTTTCTATTGTGCTCATGCCACATTGAGTCCCTTGATTGACTTTGGAGCTAGGCATTGAAATCAGGACAGGATTGGAGAAGGCCCGTTATAGTCATCTCTCAGTTCCACTATATTTATTGCCTGATCAGCCTCCTTCCCTTCAGAGGAAGGCCTGTATGAGTTGTTTTCCTCATAAGGCTCCTCGTCCTTATATGGCTCCTCACGGAGCCTCACCTCCAGGGTGTTGGCCAGGTCAGCTGCGTGGTTGAGACACAGTGGCTCTCTGGGGAGTAGGCTTTCTCTTCCCATCACGAACGGGCTTCTGGGACTGGACTGCAGGCTCAGGTCCTTAGCAGCTGAGCTAGATAAGCATTGCCTCTCTTGCCAGAGAGGGTTCAATCGCTGGACATGAACACTTTCGATACAGCCATGCCCTAAAAGCAAAACAAAAATAGCTATTTATTACAATGCCAGACTTGAAGATATAACTGGTGATTTTGAAAGCTGGCTACCTCTTGAAGAATACCTCCGTGCGGGACCAGTGGTTGGCATAATGGCAATGCCACTGGACTTCCATGTAGTCCACCGCAGTTTGAGTCCAGGACCCGGTGGCTTAAACTCACCACATGTGCATGCCCAAGATTCTGAGAGGAGAATGGAGGAGATTGCAACATGGCCATCCCCCACAGGGGGGTGATTTCTCACTTTCTGTCTGTCTCTCTCTGTCTTTCTGGCGAGCACACACACCCTATGCCCCATAGCAAAACCTCA
>NW_006205007.1:4038428-4040673 GCF_000334495.1 Tupaia belangeri chinensis
TGCCCCAGAAAAAAACCTAAAAAAAAAAAAAAAAAAAAAAAAAAGACCTCCATCCAATAGCCCATAATGTATTTCTGTAATATATTCCTTCATATAACAATTATTTTTTAGTTTATTGGTAAATTTGTTTTCTATTTTTCTTCTTTATTTAATCATTATTTAAAATAATTAACATTTTTTAAATTTGCTGTGCTACATATTAATATCTTTGCATCATCTTCAACTTCGGAAGTTTTGTTATTTCCAGGGCAGAAAGATCTTCCCCATCATGACACATGCATTTACTGTAGGTAGCACTCAGCCCGTTGTTCTCTTACAGGTGGGCTGGTACACTCTTTTCTTCCCAGAGATCCTCCTGGTACAGAACATAGGGCCACTCCTGCTTCAAATTCTCACATACAGTAACCTCCAACTTTGTCTTCAGCTTACACTTGGGCATAGAACTCGGCAAACAATGGCCCTCTCGTGAGGAGGCTCCCACTGTATCTCCTGTTGGTCTCTCTGTAAAGCTTGTCTTCTTCATCCATAATCACCAGGTTACATGCACTTTCTAAGAGGTTACTCAGACTCACAGATGTCAGCATCATCTTTCTCAAATCTCAATTCACTTCATCTACTTACTTATCAGAAAATCAACACAACGTGGTGTCTCTACATAACACATACCTTGGGTGTCCCTTTGGGGGATGTCAAAGACTTCCGGCTACTTGTCTTTCTCCATGTGTTCCACTGTTTCATATTTACCGAAGTACTCCTCATTGCCCCCTCACTGTCACGTTTCATCACAATTTCTTCACTGCCCACTGAACCTTCATTTCCTCCTTCAGGTTTTCTATATCTTCCTTTTCTATTGTGCTCATGCCACATTGAGTCCCTTGGTTGACTTTGGAGCTAGGCATTGAAATCAGGACAGGATTGGAGAAGGCCCGTTATAGTCATCTCTCAGTTCCACTATATTTATTGCCTGATCAGCCTCTTTCCTTTCAGAGGAAGGCCTGTATGAGTTGTTTTCCTCATAAGGCTCCTCGTCCTTATGTGGCTCCTCACGGAGCCTCACCTCCAGGGTGTTGGCCAGGTCAGCTGCGTGGTTGAGACACAGTGGCTCTCTGGGGAGTAGGCTTTCTCTTCCCATCACGAACGGGCTTCTGGGACTGGACTGCAGGCTCAGGTCCTTAGCAGCTGAGCTAGATAAGCATTGCCTCTCTTGCCAGAGAGGGTTCAATCGCTGGACATGAACACTTTCGATTTCAGGTTCTTTTGTCTTAGAACCAACTGAACCTCATCTCTGGCTTTTTGATCCAGAGGTGGCAAGCTTTGGGGAACACCCCTATATCTGTTATTTTCTTGACTCATGTTCATCACAGCAATGCCTCACTTCAAGGTCTCTTCATCTCCTACAACTGCAAGATACTGCTCCAAAACCACAGCAGCAGTGAGTTCCTCTCTATGTGTAGTCACATCCTTACTCTCAGCAGTACAGAGCACGCTCCTATGTCCACAGGAAATCTCCTAAATCAGATCGTGCTGGGCCTTGTCCTCTGATAGGCCAGTAGATGCTGTCGTTCAAAGTCTTCCAGAATGGTACAGCAAGGGACCCGCTGCCACCTTCTGCTGCCACCTTCTGCTGTCACGTGCTCTCTCAGAGGCCCAGCTCCTGCGAGGCGTGCTTACATTCAGGGTGGTATTAGAAGAGCTCTTACCATTTGGCCCCTACTCCTCAGCAAGAGGTGGTAAAACCTCGTTTGTTTTTCCAGGAATGTTGCCAGTTTCTCTTAGGGATAGCAGGAATACTGGTCAAACTACCCATTCTTATGCCACTCCTATTGGCTTGTGAGTAGATATCTTGTTTTTCACATGTTTACTGCCTGGTTGTGATCAGTTTGGGCCTGGTTTTCTTTCTCCTTCCAAAGCCATTTACTGCCAGAACTGAGATGTATATAGTAAGAATTGGGGAATGCAGGTCTGTGGTTAAACGTAGTAGGCAACCAAGACGGTGGAATTAGAAAGGCGGGTTACTCACTGAGTTGCCGTGAGTCTGAGAGCCACAAGCTTCTGTTGCTGAAACCTACCCCAGTAACGCTGAGAAGATTAGAAACCAGATTCCAGTACCACAGAGGCAGGAATAATGGCTGGGCTGTGGCTTGCATATCAATGAGTTTGGCATTGTTGTCTGCAAAAGGTACATCATTTTCCAGGAAGGGGTTCAGTTTATTTTCAAATAATTATTTTATTTATTTATTATTAT
>NW_006205008.1:0-13393 GCF_000334495.1 Tupaia belangeri chinensis
TTTTAGTAACATTGTCTTGGTAACAATGAGACAATGTAGATTTTTAATTAAATTATTAATGTGCAGCAAAAGAAATGAACTTACTGAATGCTTAATTGAGCCCAGTGCTAATCGGGAAAACCCCTCTCATTCACAGACCTGATCCTGCTCATTAGCTGTTCATAACCTGTGACTGACACTGCAGAGATGGCCACTAACAGTTACTGGGCTGTACCAGAGGCCTCACAGAAGAATTGGGGATGTGGTGTGAGTTAAAGCTAATCAGTGTCCGTAAAGGCTGTTCCTACTATTTATTAGGTGGCTTTTTCAAGTGATGTGCTGTTCCGGGGTTGAACAGTAATATTTAATGTTAAGTACAAGAAGTCCTGTTGTCCAAGGCTGGCAGTGGGGGCACAGGGGCAGTCAGAACTCTGGGATGCTGTCCCACAAGGGAAGGTCCTAGATTTAATCCTAATCCTAGGTCCTGTCTCTGCATGTAGGGCATGTGCCTACCAGTGATTCAAGGTTGTGAACAGGAAGACACTGTCGGGAGTACCCCTCTCTCTTTTTTAAAGAATATTTATTTTTGACTAACCTTTATCTTGACATAACTAAACTGTGTCACCACCCCGACCCCATCTTAAAGGGTTAGTACAGTGAGTGTTAAAAAGCAGATAGGAATGACTTGCAAGATGGGAGCCAATATTAACTGACAAGGAGCAACCATAAAAATGTTCAAGTAAAACAAGGGGGGGGTGTGCAACAGGGATGTAAGATTGAGCAAGAGCCTCACATTTCATCTAATACATTTGTTCTTGGCTAGAGTGTAACAAGATGGAAACAGGATACTAGGATACAAAAACCTTCACTTCAGAATTGCTGGACACACCTGTAATGCAGGTCCACCCCCCATTCCCCTGCTGCTTCTCAGTGATTTCCCAGCTTGTTGGGACTGCCGACAAAGGAGATGTAGATCTTCTCTTCAATCCAGTCTTTGTTATGTCTGGGTATCTGCTCAGGAAGCAAGGCCTCTGAGGTCTGTCAGATGGCTGATAAAATCAAACCACTGTCTGGTATGGTATGTGACAGAGGGACTGTTGGGCGTCATTCTCTTCAGGTGCTCTTCATCCATTTACAAACACCTTGCCTGCGTTCATTCACGAATTTATAGTCAGCCTAGGTTCTGCCTTCGGGCCCTTGATAGGCTGTTCCAGCAAAATGGCATGAGACATCACGCCAAACTCTTTTTGCTGCAGCCTCTGCCAACACCAGCTCCCTCCCTTCTTCTCTTTCTCCCTCTTTTTCTCTCATGGGAAAGAAGTAAAATAAAATAAAATAAACTTTTGAAAGAAGAAATCCTGCTATCTTACGGTCTATGGAAATCATGTTATCTACCGTCTGTATCCCTAGTGCTTAATGGTACCACCAGAAGCTAATAAATACTTTCAATAGCTGGGTAAGTAGATCTTTAGTCATTAGTCAGAGGAAGAACTAATGGTATATTATAGGTTATGTTTTAAAACCACGACCAAATGCTCCGATTTGCTTGCCAAATGCAATCAAAAAGAAGACGAGGCATCTGTTTGTTGATTTCCGCTGGTAGAACATTCAACTCAACCTTCTAGCTCTTGGATCTAATGTGCTCATCATCTTATACCTGCCAAATGCTGAAAGAGGTCCTTGGTGAGAAATCAGTGCACAATTTCTAGGGCTGTGTTGGATTTGAACATCTAAATGTCTCTGACAGGGCCACCAAACCCTTGTAGCCCTTTCTGACCATCTCTATGAGAGAGTTAGGATTTTCCTTTCTTTTCTTTTAAGTTTACTTATCTGTTTCTTCCATAAGTGAGAGACAGAGAAACAGAGATACAGAGAGAATGCCCAAAGGCATTCTAGTGTCACAATCTACCCCCAGCCGTCAGCCTGCCCTGGATCATAGGCTGGGGTGTGCCTGGAGTAGTCAGGGAGATCTCTAGGCTTGAACCAGAAACTGTCTCTTGTGGGGTTTTTCTCTCTGAGTATTGGGTTTTACCCCTGTACCACTGTCTGGCCCCAGGATTTTCTAACTCAGAAGAGATAAAAAGTAAGACGCTGCCAGGAAGACAGCTCACACTATCTGTCATTATACATATAACAGCTCTTGAGTTGTCAGGAAAGTCATGACACATTGTTGCATTTAAAAAAAAAACCAAAAAACAGAAAAATATGTCATGGTTTTCCCAATGATCTAATAGTTTGCCACTATATAAATGATGTTATATACATATTAGCTACATATTCTCACTGACATAAACCTGTTATTTAAAATAATAATTTTACAATATCATGTTTTAATTTATCATTTAAAAATTACCAGGGATTGTTTTTAATTTGCCAAGAACCAGTGTTTGGCATGAAGGTCAAATGCCCATTAGTTCTGATAAAGGATGGCATAGAGATAGAAAAAAATACATTTGTAAATTACTCTATATAAACTATATTATGGGGGTGGCAGGTGGCATAGTAGATAAGGCGCTGGACTCCCATTAGGCCAATTTCAGTTTGAGTCCCAGACCCAGCAGCTTGAAAATCATGCTGGGCTCTTGTTCATGCAAGCCCAAAATCCTGAGAGGAGAATGGAGGAGAAGGGATTATACCGTGACCGTCCCCCCAGAGGGGTCATTTCTCACTTTCTGTCTGTCTTTGTCTCTCCAGTGAGTGCACAAACCCTATAGTAAAAATCTGTCTCAAAAAACAAAACAGAACAAAACACTACATTATACAAATTTACAGGTGTCCTCTTCTTAGAACCTGTAGTGAGACTGGAGTAATACATGTAACAAAGGACAGATGCAGTACTGCATTCAGATGTCACCAGTAAGAAAGCATTATAATGAGAACTTAAGCAGTGGGGCTTATAAATGGGTTGGTACCGAGAGCTGCACACACCCTGAGTTCTGTCTGTCAAAAACCAGGGAGCAGGCTGTAGCTTAAAAGGACAGTTCCTCTGGGCACCTGTTCTGGGATGGAGGCAGCAGCAGAGAATGTTAATACCCAGAGCACAAATGGCTGAGGACATGTCACATCTGCATTTGACCCAAGCCACATGTCATAAGCCAGCAAATACATGCCCATGCCACCTAGCATCCACACTTAGCAAAGGTATGCCTTCAACACAGGCTGCCATTTTCAGGGTGGGTAGGGAGGTCTTGGGTATAAAAGCTGGATAGTCTGTGAAAACAGACCAACCAGCTGACCAAATAGCTATGTGCCACCACGGAGATTGGGGAAGGTAGCATGGAGGCCAAGGAACTGCATGGGAAGGTCTGAAGAGTATAAGAGGAGCAGGGAGAGGGTGCAGTAGTGCATGTTTGAATATAATATTGAAAAGAATTGGTAACAAGTCATCAGGGTGACGTAGCTCGTTACAGAATAGATTCCCAGTGCTTGGAAGTTTTTTGTTTGTTTGTTTGTTTTTAAGTTTATTTCATGAGTGAGAGACAGAGAGAGGGACAAAAAGAGTGCATCCCCAACAAGTTAATGATGCCATAACCCACCCTCAGTCTCAGCTAGCACTAGGTCATGGGCGAGTGTGCCCGGAATACTCAGGAATGTCTCCGGACTTGAATCAGGAACCTCCCCATGTGGGATTATTTCACATTTACTGCTGCACCACCATCTGTCCCACAGTGCTTCAAAATTAATTTATCTTAAGAAGTGAAAGATAGTCGGTCATCATTTGAGCTGGTAGACACACCTCTTATGTCTGAAGTAAATGTGGAGAGGCTAATGGTCCTTTTGAGGCTCAGTAGGCAATACGAAAGGAGGGTCTGGCATACCTGAGTTTGAGTCCTAGTGCAGCCACTTAACAGTTGCTTATCCTTGAGGAAGTGACCTAACCTTTTTGGCCTCAGTTTGTCCTCTTATGAAATGGGGCAACTGAACTAATTTCTTTCCTGCCCTCAACGTATTATGGTAAGTGAAGTACTTTTCAATTTTCCTGTCTTCTAGATGCATTCAGGGCTTTCTGAGAGACATCTTTACTTAGTAGATTTTCTTACATTGAAATATCCTCAGGCCAGCAGGTAGCATGGAGGTTAAGGAACTGGATCCCACATGGCCAACTGCCCCATTCAAATCCCAGACCCAGCAGCTTGAAAATCCTCCAGGTGCATGTGTGTGCATCCCCAAAATCCCAAGAAGATAATAGAAGAGAAGGGATTGCAGCATGCTCATGCCCCTGGAAGGTACTTTCTTATTCTCTCTCTCTCTCTCTCTTTCCCTCTCTCATGAGCATATATGCCCTATAGCAAACACTTTAAAAAAAAGAAAACAAAAAGTATAAAGAAGTATCCTCACCCTCTTACCTTGCCCTCTGTCAAGACTGAGCAACCTTGAGTCACCTCACCTAATTCCCTCAACCATATTTCGCTCATCGTCAGCTAGAGTTCATTATGTTCTCTTATGGCAGTTCTTAAAATAGTCATTTCTTCAGCCACATTTTAACTGCTGTGGATTTACCTCGTATGTACATCTTAAACTGCAGAGCCATATTGACAACAGCTTTGAAAATTTCCGATTTCCTTTGGCAGGATTAGTCTCCAACGACTTAATATTCCTTCCCCATCTGGAAACTCTGAATGGAATAATAGCAAGATGGCTGCTCTGGCAAGAGGGCTTTTTCCCTGTCCTCTGGGTGGGAATTTTGAGAGTATGTTAAAATATGTTTCTTCACAGTATGTCTCACCTCAGGTTATTATTTGACTTTTTATGGTATTAAAATGAGTCATTGAAAATTTATAGTTTTAACAACCCTTCTTACAAAATTATAATCCTCTTAAAGCAGAGTAAGTTATCAGAATACCAGGTCCAAAGCTTAATATGAGAGGCAGAACCATGACCCAAAATTAGGCCGAAAGATGAACTTGAGAGTACAAGGCTTCTAATTTCGTGGAATATGATTCTTAATCTATTTTAAAGCAGCTATTTATCTACTATATGTTATTTCTTATATTGCAAAAGTGAAAACAGCAGATCTCTGTGGAGCCCAAAGTATATGAGGAATAATGTTAAGACATTTACTTTGTTTTCCATTTAAATCTTGAGTTTTAAAGTAATTTTAGCCATAATGGGGGGGGGGGCATGTTTAGCCTTAGTTAGTTCTTACATTCTTTTGCCTTGTAATTTCCTAATTCCTCATTGCTAATTCAGATTTAGAGACTGTGTCGTACAGATCATGCTAAGAATGGCAGTACCGTGTTTATGTGTGGCTGAACAGTGAACGGTGCAGTGCAGCTGGGGGAAGTAGGGAGGGAGTAAAACCTTTCCAGATGTAAACCACTGTGTTTTAGCAAAATAATGTTATGGATTCTATATTAGTTTCCTGTGCCTGCTGTAACAAATTACCATAAACGTGGTGGATTAAAACTATGGAGGTTTGTGTTCTCTCACAGTTCTGAAGGCCATATGTCTAAAATGGTATGACTGGGGTAAAATCAGAGTGACAACAGGACTGAACTCCTTCCCAAGGCTCTTTGGAGTAACCTTGTTCCCTGCCTCATTCAGTACCTGGTGGCCACTGGCATTCCTTGGCTTGTGGCTACATCACTTAACTTTTCAAAGCCAGCATTTTTTTTTGCTATGGATCGAATGTTGGTGTCACCCAATTCCATGTTATAATCCTAATCTACCAGTGTGATGGGGTTAGGAAGCAGGGCCTGTAGGAGGTGATTAGGATATGATAATCACTCTTAGATGAGATTAGTGTATTATAAAAGTTTATTTACCCCATGTACGCTTTCTACTGTGTGAAGATTCAATGCAATAGTGGCTATTGGAAAACTGGAAAGAGGGGCTTCAGCAGGGACTCAATCATGCTAGCACTCTGATCTCAGACTTTCAGCCTCTAAAACGGTGAGAAATACATTCTTGTTATTTATAAACCACGCAGTCTGTAGTTCTTTGTTATAGAAGCCTAAATTGACTAAGACAAACTTCAGATTGCCCTCTGCCCTATTTTCACATCCATGTTTCTTCAGTTTGTCACATCTTCCTCTGCCATTCTTGTCTATTTTTTCTTTTTTTTTATTTCATTTTCTTTTATACATTCAATCACATTATTTAGCTTACAAAGTGAATATTTCAACAGGTGAATATTTCTCCCTAGGGGCCCATCTGGATAACCCAGAATAGTTTGTCTAACTCAAGATCCTCAACCTAAATCACTTTTGCAAAGACCTTGCCTTTCTTTATTTCTCTTTTTCTTTTCTTTGTTCTTTTCTTACCCCCCACACATAAGGTTCAGTAATTAGGATTTGCTATCTTTTGTGGGGCTATTTTTCAGCCTACCACAAACCCTATTTATTCCAAAAGAATCAAGTCAACATCAAGGCTCACTCTCTTCTATGTCTTTTTTAAGCCTGTTCTGTCCTGGCGTAATCTAGTAAGTGCTAAGAGCATGGGCTTTGGGGTCAGAATCTCTCCTATGCTACTTTCTGGTTCTAGGATGGAGGCAAGTTACTTAAACCCTTTTTCCTTTTCTTTGCCCATCTGTAAACACCAGACAATATTGTATCTGAGTTTTCTGTAAGCTAACAAATAATTAAATAAATTTAGTAAATATTTCTTTAGAACCTACTATATATGCCTTACATTAATTCTGTGACTACACTGATGAACAGATAGGTATAGTCCCTGTCCTCACAGGGCTTATAGCCTGGCTGGGGAATGGTCATTGTCTTAGTTCACTGTTGCATTGCTAACAGAAGTTACATAAAACTAGGTGATTTATTAAAAAATAGAGATTTATTTGACTCATGATTCTATGGCTAGAAAGTCCAAAGGTGTAGGGCTGACATAAGGTCTGCCTACAACATTGCCAGTCAAAGCATAGACAGTGGTGGGTGTGTGCAGGGCAGTAGAACTGTAGGCAGCTCTCTCTTTTATGATAACTGGCTCTTATAAGAATTAACCTCTTTTGGGAACCAGTAGTTAGCGTAATGGACTCCCACGTAGTCGACCGTGGTTCGCGTCCTGGACCTGGTGGCTTAAAACTCACGCCGGGTGCGTGTGCGTGCGTGCCCAAGATCCCAAGAGGAGAATGGAGGAGAAGGGATTGTGGTGTGACCATCCCCACTGGGGGGTAATTTCTCGCTTTCTGTCTCTATGTCTCTGTGTGTCTGGCGAGCGCACACGCCCTATAGCGAAAACTTCTCCAAAAAAAAAAAAAGAATTAATTAACCTCTTTTCATGAGATCTAGAACTCACTTAGTCTCTCTGAGACAGTGTTAATCCATCTATGAGGCCAGTACCTTACCACCTCCCAATATCATTACATTGGGGAACACATTCCAAAACCCGAACCTTTGGAAGACAAACCATTATCCAAACCATATCTGTCATTAAACAAATACTTCAAAAAATATAATGCCACAAACTAGTGAATGTAGTGTAGGTGAAGTGCAGGGTTAAACTAGAGGCTCCCAGCAGGATTTTAGTGAATGTGCATCTCAGGAAGTGAGATCTCAAGGGTGGTGGGACATTTGCCAGAGCAGGAGTAGAAAGAAGAACACATGCAAAGGGACAGCCTATGTTTGGAAGGAGCTTGGAATTCTGAAGGAATTAAAAGAACCATTCATAACTAGTTACCTATGGGAAGACTGGGGTAAAATGACACTGGTAATATTATGAGGAACCAGACAGGCAGGGCCTTGTAGAAATCTGAGCTTCCTCCTAAGTGTGTGGGAACATCGTTGGGTTTAAGCAGTGGTGGGGTGGGATGGGGATGGACATGACATGATCTGGTTTATGTTTTGACAGGATCATTCTGGCTTCTTGTTGGAGGGTGTATTGACAAAGACAAGAGTAGTGGCAAGGGATGGTGAGTTCAGAGGTGTGGCCACAGTCCAGGCAGGAGGCCAGTGTGGCTTGGACCAGGGTTAAGAGAAAATTGGAGAGTTTTAAGATATTCTCTGGAGAATGCAGGACTTGAGAGTTTTATGTGGGGAAGCGATGAGGAAGAGGTAGATATCTAGAATGACTCCCAAGTTTCTGTCATAAGCAGCTGGTTGGATAGGGCTCCATTAACTAAGATGAGGAGGACAGGAAGAGGAGCATATTTGGAGAAAAGATCCTGAGTTCAAGTTGGTGCCCTTGGGTGTAGAAGTCACCTAGCACTGTGCTTGGCACAGAGCACACCATAAACAGCTTCTATTTCAGTAGTTTCTAATTCTGTCTCTTTCACAATCATAATTGGTCTTGGAGTCAGGAAACTTGGGTTCTAGCTCTGGCTAGGCCTTGTTACATAAGTGAACCTTTAAGGGCATCAGTGTCCTCTCATCTATAAATTGGAGGCAGACAAACTAACTGCCTTTTGTGGTCATTTTCAGCATTTTTATGCTGGCAGTGCTGTGAAATTCTTTGGTCTTGACCACCTGGAATCTGCTCTGGCCAGCTGGACATGCTTCAGAGAGCCTGATGAACTAGAACTCTTCATATGGGTGGCAGTTTCTGGTGGAAGCTGACGTAGAGGGAGCTCTGGCCAAGGCAAATTGTGGCTAGTGAGGAGGCCTCATGACGAAGGGGAAGGATGTGGTTTGAGGAGAGCGGCAGCTGCTGCTGTCACCAAACAAGCCTAAAATTCGCTGAGCTTCAGAGGAGACTGAACTGAGGATGACTGTTTATTAATTGGCAAAGTGATATGATGTGGGGCATATGGTGAAGTGGCGATGGGCAGAAACGATGAAGAGAGAAAAGCGTATTTCCTTCTTTCCTGTGTGCTCATTTATTATTGGCGTAAAGGCGTTTGTGGTGCCACGGAGGGTAAGAGAGACACATCACTTCCAGTCAAACTGCCTTAATTTACAAATAAAGAAGTCAAGGTCAGGGCCCAGCAGGTAGTACAGTGGTAAAGTACGACATTCGGCAAGGCTGACCCACATGGACAGGTTCTGTGTTCATATCCAGAGATCTCTCTGACTATGGCAGCCCACATGTGCCTGTAATCTGGGGCTGGCTGAAACTGGGGGCAGATCACAATGTGAAGACCCTGTTGGGATTCCCTTTGTCTCTCTTTCTCTGTATGTCTCTCACTCATGGAAGAAAGAATAAAAGAAAGAGAGAGAGAGAAATAAGCTGAAAGAAAGAAAAAGAAAGAAAGAAAGAGAGAGAGAGACAGAGAGAGAAAGAAAGGAAGGAAGGAAGGAAGGAAGGAAGGAAGGAAGGAAGGAAGGAAGAAAGGAAGAAAGAAAGGGAGAAAGAGAGAAAGTGAAAAGAGTGTGTAAAGAAAGAAAGAAATGAACAGCAACAAGTTCCATGGCATCAGAGCCAAACTAGCACTGAGGTCTCCTCACACCTGGCTGTGCTTTCTTCCTGCTCCACCAGGCTGCCAGGGGCAATTCCATGAGCCATTTGAGGCCCAGGTTTGGGAAGAGAGTCAAAGTCTTAGACCAGACCTCAGAGATTTCATTCACTGCTCCTAACTCCCTGATGTAAAAACACTTGATGCAATAGGTTCTCATCAGTCGGTGCTTTATTACTCAGTACTCCAGCTGGCTGAGCCTGGATTCCACAGTGCTTCTTCTACTTCACTGACATTATCAGGGTTCCTCAGTGCTCCAAACAGTGCCTGCTCTTCTGAAACACATCTTGCAAATCAAGACTGTGCCCAGGTTTTCATTAGACTAGACAGTGCTTTTCTTCCCCTCAGAGGTGTTCGTTTGGTTGGATTTTAAGAATTCAACAATGGCTTTGTGTATGAGAAGCAACTGAAAGGGAAGTTATTAGGAAAGTCGCTGCCTCATCCATCCTGTGATTGTGGTTAGTTTGTGAGTAATGGAATCCCTGTTCTCTTCTTTGGAAGCAAGGAGTGGTCATTCTGCTGCTTTATTACTCTCACCACAGAGGAGACAGAGAGCTCTACCCCTCCCTAACAGTTTAACTTAATACACCTCATCAGAGTATGTGAGCAAGACATCAGATGTACCTGCCCATAGTAAGAAGCCCATTTCTCTTAAAGTCACCCCTGGGCTGTCTGGGCATGTGTGATCTCTCTAAAGAAAAGCAGGACGTGGGCCCCAGGATATTTACCTCGGGGTGAGGCTCAGGGGAGTCTTAAGCAGTATCAGGCAGGTGTTAGGTGCATGGTTGGGAGAATCTGGACCAAAGATTCATCTCTTAAACGTGGAGTGAGTGGTGAGGTAGCCATCCTTTTTGGGGATGTTCTTCAAGGCTAAGAGACAATGTTCTGAGAAAAGGGAGGGCTCTGTTTCCAGAGGCCACACATCTGGTCTCCTCGAACATGCTGTGCTCATTACTGAAATAGTGGTTTCCCTGCTGTTGGTCCCCACCCTAGGGACACACAGTTTCCACTGCCTCTCCACGTCCTGTGTCTGCTATAAGGTCCATCTCAGGGGCCAGCTCCCTAAGTCTTTACTGGTCCTTTGATTTCTGAATTGCTTCCACAACTGCAGTCACACTGCACAGTTTTACACTTGGTTCTTCATCGCTTTGTGCTTTTTCCTCTGGATGGGCATGTTGGGGAGAGCTGGTGGGTGATTTATGCAGGTCCTTTTGCACTGGCGAAATCATTGACTTCTTAACGACAAGAACTCATTCTTGCATTTCTTTATGTTTTCCCATCTTATGTGCTCACAGGTACTTGCCCATTCATTGGAAGAGAGTTCTCAGTGTATTTATCAAATAGTGTATTATAAAGACACACATAAGGGCTGGCAGGCAGTGTGGTAGTTAAGGTGCTAGAGTCCCACCTGGCCAACTGCAGTTTGAGTCCCAGACCTGGTGGCTTGCTTTCACTTTCTCTCTCTCTCTCTCTTTCTGGTAAAATGTTAAAATGATAATAATAAAATTAAATAATTATTTAAAAAATATAAAGACACACATAAAGTGTACAGTGGCTTATTTTTCAAATATTTTTCAAAAATAATGGTGAAGGGAACCAGCAATTAGCGTAATGGCTATGTCGCTGGACTCCCACGTAGTCGACCGCAGTTCGTGTCCTGGACCCGGTGGCTTAAAACTCACGCCGGGCACGTGTGCGTGCGTGCCCAAGATCCCAAGAGGAGAATGGAGGAGAAGGGATTGCGGCGTGACCATCCCCCCTGGGGGGTGATTTCTCGCTTTCTGTCTCTCTGTCTCTCTCTGTCTGGCGAGCGCATGTGCCCTATAGCGAAAAAACCTCTCCAAAGGAAAAAAAAAAATTAAATAATGGTGAAAATTTGAATTGGTTGCATGTAACAGAAAACTCAAAATAATAAATTACTTAAGTAAGATAGAAAGTTTTTTCCCCATAGAAAAGAGGTGGTGAGCTAGGGTGGAATAGGACCACGTTTGGCAGGAATCCAGTCTTTTTCCTCCTGCTGTTCTACCATCCTTAGTGTAAACTCATAGTCCGCAATGACTGTTGGACATATGCACATTCTAGGCAATAGGAGGGAGGAAGGGAAGAAAAGGAATGTGTGAAGAGCTCAAATAACTTTCCTTTTAAGGACCTTTCCCAGAAGCTGCTACACAGTACTTTTCACTTGCATTTTGTTGTTCTAACCCAATGACACTTAGCTGCAAGGGAAGCTGGAAAACGCCGTCTTTGTTCTAGCTGGCCATGTATTCAGTGGAAACTTGAGGATAATAAGAAAGAAGGGAGAAAACGGCTAGACCTATGGACTAATTTGGATGAAGTGAGGTACCTCGCAATAACTGAGTTTCATCAGATCATTCCTGAATTTTTCAGTGAGCCATTCTTGCCTCCCATGTGTCTCCTACATGCTAAGTCTTAGAGATAGAGCAAAAAATGGGCAGAGATGGCCTTTACTCTCAAAAAGAGTACAACTAAGAAGGCGAGAGAAACAGTAAACAGGAGAACAAATAAATTAACAAGATAATTATGAAATAATAGTAAGTCATACAAAGAAAGTCATGTGGCCTTAGTTGGTTTCAAAACTGTCAGTCTCTGAATAATACCGAGAGTTACTCATTATGTGAATGAGAAAGTCAGTCTTTATCGAGGCTATTTTAGTTTCTCTTTTGGGTTGTACTATAAATCTCTATGAGCTTTTTCTGGGGGGTAATGCATTTAAAATTGCTTTGCTGGACCTTTCATAGGAGGATTTATTTAGATTGGAAAGTTTTAAGCTGACATTTCTAAAAAGTTTATATCTGGGTATGTTTATATTAATTAAGGTTTATTTATACAATGTAAATGCACATTTTCAGGAGCCATTTATTTAAACATATAAAGGCCATTAAGAAGAGTGTTGTCAGTAGAAGAAGAGACTTCTAATACTATGTGTTTAATGAAGCAATGTAATTTATAAAATTCTTAGAAAAACATTAATGTTTTGTACTTTTTTCCCAAGGGAGGAATTTTTATTCCTCTGCTTTCATACACAATAGTATGATTCAGTTATTTCGGTTTTATAATAGGTTGCTGTTAGAGTCAGACATGTCTTTGCTAAGTGACTAAAACAAAACAAAGAGCCATCAGTGACACTTACGTGGCTTTGATTTGATGTACTTTGTAGCAGTCTGTGTTCATTTCTGAAATCTTATACTAAACTTACTTAGTTAAAGGTAAAGAGATATTTTATGCAACCTTCATCTTATGACTCCTTCATTAACCCACACAAGCGTAATTTTCTATTATCTAGTAATAATTTTCAGCTATTCAGATCTACGGCTAACCATCTTATAACTGTGAAGACCACAATCTGGAGAAGAAAGAGAAAGTCCCCAGTGTCTGAAATATCTTTAAATAAGAAGTCCTAGAGAACAGTTCATCAACAGTAATAAACTCTGCACTGACGACATGTTTAAAACAAACCAGGACTCAGGAAAAAACAGGAAATGTGACCAAACAACTCTTCCTAGTAACAGGTTTTGTGTGTCTTTGTTAAGATCATCACAGCTTGTTTTAATTCTTTTTTAACTTCCTTTCCAAAATTTGATGTTATGTTTCTTTGCAGTTTTATATACAGCATTCATTTAATAAGCACTTTTCACTTCAAACAAACTGGATTTCTATAACGGAAGAATCACAAATGAAAGGCATCTATAAAGAAACTGAAATGGTGTATTTTAGTCCATAAGCATATTGGTGTTATAAATGACTAATGAATGAGTCTTTTCCTAGAATCGTGCCTCATCAGCCTTCAAGCCCACTCTTAATTGGCAACATTACTTGGCATTGTGTAGAGTAGGAATGCCTTTTGTTTACCATCCTTAGCCTTATTCTTGTATTCTTAATTTTAAACTTGACCCTTTGTTGTCACTGTAATGCCAGAAACCATTCCTATTTAATCTGGGACAGCTGCATGTGTTTAGAAACTGTATGTATAGATTCTCACAGAAATCTGACCTAAAACGGACAGATGTTGGAACTCCTATGTAAAAATCTATTCTAAACATTCTGGGCTACTGCTAG
>NW_006205008.1:13423-36247 GCF_000334495.1 Tupaia belangeri chinensis
GAATTATACTTGATAATAACCACCTTGATAGCAGCAAGCAGGAGACCACTGTTCCATTCTACGATCTGGAGGAAGATAGCAGGTCTTGGAACATTTGAGCTTACTTTTGCTACATTAGCAGATTAGGGCCAGTACAGATTGCATCCTTGTAAAAGGTAGAGATGATTAATTCACATATGGGAAGTTGTCTGATCAAACATCTCTACTTTCTTCTCCATGTAACTGGACCACGGAGTAGAATTGCTGTCTACGACGCGGAATGAGCCTGCAACCAGGCAGGCCAGAGCCGCCAAGAGCCATATGGCTGCAGAGAGGAAATGGACACGCGTTCCCTTTTAAAGTTCCCGAAATGAGCGTATTCCTGAAGGATCATTTAAATAAGCTCACCAGTGTGTGTTCTGTAAAACGTGGGGCATGCCGGTTATGAAATGGGAACCCTGAAATGTGATACATCCATCTTAACCAGCTCAGGGTTTTATTCAATTCTTCTAGCCTTAATCCTATTAACTCTCATGCACAAAGGAAATACAGGGCTCCTCTCTGATGAGGCTACCCAGGCCTCGTGGCATTTGTAAACTAAATTTGGAATTTTACAAAAAAAGCTCATTAGTTCATTAAAAATGCAGCAAGCACCAGTGAAGTCACTTTTCCAAAAGAATATTTTAGATTGTTTACTTTAAGAAAAGGCCTTAGATGAGACTGATAACATCAATCAGCTTACACAATTTGAGCATTTTTTTAAAAAGCAGCTGTTTGAATATGCAAGCTTTCGAAGTGAAACATGTCAAATGTATGACTTTTAAAACGGAATTTTTGGTTTTATAAATAAAGTTCATTGGCTGATTAAAAATATAAACAGCGTTACTTGTAACCACTGTTCAAATTGGATTTTTTTTTTTTTTAGACTTAAGGGGTTTGATGGAGTTTGATGATTTCTATCAGTTTATTAAATGTGAGAACTTTTAAAAACAACTTTGCTCAGTCAAAATGCTGGTGTGAAATACATCAAATTATTTCTGGATATATATATGCCCTTTGGACTTAGATCTGCCCAAGCAAAATTCCAAGATGTAATTATGGTACCGTTAGAAACTAATCTCATTGTAGTGAACATGAGCTAATGACACATTACTCTATATCATATTATATACTTTTCAGTCTGCTGCCTGTAGTTCTGATTAAATTTAGTTCCTCCCATTAAGATTTGAGAACAGCAGTCTTCCTATTACTACCTATTAAGTTGATAAAGTTTTTCTCTAAAATTTTGAACTGTTTTAGATCTCCATTACTTATAAAATTGGATCTATCCCTTAATGTAAAATCAGAGAGAATTTGCATGCATACTCTTTCTGTTCAGAAGTATCTGCTACACCCAGGTGCCAGGCTGTCATTAGAACAGACCTCTCTATGCCACAGCCGCCTGGAATGTCTAGTCATTTGGGTTTACATAACAGTTTCACTGGGGTGTTTGCTTTCAGAGGTCACTTCAATGTCAGCCTCAGCAGTCCACACATAAGTCTTCCTGTTCCACACAGTTTGCAAAGGAAAAGAAAATATTGTGTCTGAGGCATTCTCCTTACTGTCCTTAGCCTAGATTCTTGAATATGCATTAAAAGAGTGATAAAATCCACCTCATATTCTGAAGAATAGAATTGTTTTTCTGTCTGGTTTCATACTCTGACTTTTCCTGCCTGAAAGCCACCTGACCTTTTCGCCAGCATGGAAAGACGTTTCCCTTCCTAATACCTCGGCCTGAAGTTAGGGATGGCACTGTGGTCAGCACCCTTTATCATCCTCCAGAAAGTCCTCCCAGCTCTGATAGGATCTCTTCTGACTTGGAACATCAGGGAACATTCTCTTGGTGAACGAACCTGGCCTTTTATGTACTGGTGCGTCTACTTCCCTGTAGCCGGGTAATTTAAGCCAGTTGCCTTTCATTTTAACCATGTCAAAGTATCAAAACTATAACATCAGACTGGTCAGGAAAATGAGAGGCCGGACAGTAATATGTTTACAATATAAATCCTTCCTGTTTTCTCAACCCTTGCTCCCTTGGCTGTTTTCCATTCTGACAATCAGAACACTCTGGAAGCTCACCTACAGACAGCGGCCACTCATTTAAGGACTTTTTGATTATTTGTTGAGGAAAATCCCAAAGTTGCAAATAAATAAACTCAGTGCTCAGAAAAACAATGGGCCTAAATCGGTCATTCCCATGTCTGAGGGCATTGATAATAACTGGGATAGGCGAGCCTCGTGTCACTCCTTCCCATTGTAGCAGTTTGGAGGCCACAGATGATGTCATCTCTTTCCTAGACTGAGATGTACCAGAAGGAGCACAGTCCACCTGTATGGAAGGGCAATTGACTGGGAGACACTTCATCCCTAACTGTGCTTCTGACTTTGGAGAAAATCCATCTTGAAACATCGACTTTTCAGTCATTACAATTCTGTATTTATCACATGTTTCTTTGGCTTTGGAGCCATAAATGAATTGTTTGTGAAATACAGTAAGTAGGATAAATGAAAGAAACTCTAATTCTTAACGAGGTCCTGGGCAGGAGACCTAGGGAGGTACTGACAACCCAGAACTAGGCTTCAGAGGGAGCTCTGGTTCTAGTCTAAGTTCTCCCATGTCCCTCATGTAACAAGTACAGACATACTCATTCTATTTTTTTTAAGAATTATTTAATTTTTAAATTATTATTATATTTTTAATTCTGCTGTAGGGCACATGTGCTCACCAGAAAGAGAGAAAGAGAGAGGAAAAGTAAGAATGCAGGCTGCTAAGTCTGGGACTCAAATTACAATTGGCCATATGGGAGTCCAGCATCTTAACCACCATACCACCCACTGACCCCAGATTTTCAAGATACTTTCACAAAAACGTATAACCATACCTACTTACTGATATTTGGGGGAAAGACAGTATTAGAGGATTGATTAATATTACCAAATAGCATTAGGAAAAGAAGACTATATTCCAATTGGGTTTCTTCTCTTTCTTTAAAATGCCATGGAATTACCACTTTTACTTTCTTGTCAAAGCATGTATTTACAACTGCATTTTCCAAAATTCTAGTTGAGAGACACATCTAGACACAAATACTATCAATTAATTGAACACTTATTTCAGACTAGTGAAAGCCAGATGTCTGCTGGGGGAGAACCTAGTAGCTAAAGTATTCCTTGAGTTGGCTACCTAATCCGGGGGCCTGGGCAAAATGAAAGTGTGGGGCCCTTACTCAGAGGCAAGGAAAAATGATTCTAATGGTACTAACACAAAGTGGTTCTTTTTTTTCCTCAGTCTTTCTCTCATCATGTTATGGTGTGTTTTGTTAGCTATTTAATGTTATTCTAAGAAAATAATTAAATTATTACATGAATTTTATTACTCATTTTTATATGGTGCAAAGCAAGTTTTAAATGTAGATATGAAGATGTTTAACTCAGATACAGTCATTGAAAGCACACAATTCGTTGTAGGTCATACACAAATGATTTTTTTTTCCTTACCAGAACAGTGGAAAGACTGTATAAACTAACTGTCTTTATGTCACTTTACACACACACATTCTACCAACACTCTCTACCTCTGGCTTACTGATCAGTAAAGAAAAACTAAAAGGAAAAGGAACTATGGGTTGCCTTAACTTTTTCTTTTCCTCTATACTGTCATTTTCAGCTTAGTGATTGGTTCATACAGAGAAGTAACAGGAATAAGAAATTATATGATAAGATTCCTTGGTCATTAGAGTTTCTTAGAATACTTTTGCCTTTTTTGCTGTTGTCTTCCTTCTGCTTTTGAAGAAAGTTCTGCTTTGAAGGAAAAGCAGAGCATTTCAAAGCTGTCAACACTCCTACTTCTTTAGCATTAGACGAGACATAGCTACTGTGTACTCGCTGTGAGTCTCATTGCTCTCCCGGTTGTCGTGGGCCCACCAGAAGTCTTTGCTCTTGAGCATTTTGACTGCTCTGTGTGGGTGGAGCGGCCAGGAACGGTGGCAGACGGACAATATCTGTAGCTCTTCTGCTCACACGTGTTCCATTGCCCTCCTGACTTCACTTACAAAACATACGTTCGAAGATCACACTATTGAGGGTTTCAGGATGGTGGCAGCAAAGCATTCAATCAAGTGTGGGGCACCAGGCATGAAGGAAGGGGTGCCCTGTGTGACTACACCGGTCAATACAGTGGAAGCTCCTTGTATCCCCTTCCCCAAATTCATTCCCCTCCCTGCCTCTCTCCTTAGCAACCACTATCATTTTTTGTTCTCATGCATAGCTTTCTTATTTTATTTCACATATACATGCATAGTTAGTATCATTTGGTATGTTTTCCTTATAGACTTTTTGTCATAGGACGTGTGCACTCATCACAGAGAGAGAGGGAAGGTGAGAAATGACCTGCCAGGGTGGGGTGTGGGGGAGTCCATGCCACAGTTCCTTCTCCATTCACCTCTTGGGATTTTGGCCACTAATGCACATGTGCCTGGCCTGTTTTTCAGGCTGCTGGGTCTGGGATTCATCCAGCAAAACAGACCATTTGAGATCCAGCGCCTTAACCTTCATGCCACTTGCTGGCCCTTTGTATGTTTTAAAACTTAATGTCAATTGACTCACTTGGTATGTAGCCTGCAACTTAGTTTTTACTCTCCGAACATCACTGTATGTTTTTGACATTTGTTATTGTTGCTGTGCTGGTACCCTTTATGACCAGTTCAGTTCTGTGTGTCCTAAATTCCAAGTTTTTTTTTTTTCCAAGTTTTTGATCTTGTAGGGAGTTGACGACTGTTAGTGAGGGCCCTATTTCTAGCTCAGGTGGATTGTGTGTAGTGATTAGCCTTTCAGGTCAATTTAAACAAAAATATGTTTGAAGACTTGAGTCATCTACCCTTATCTCTTTAATTGAGTTTCCACTCAGTCCATTTATTGTCTGGACAAAATATGTGTTGGAAGTTTACTGGTGTCTCTTAGCAACCATTTGTTGTAGATGGCTTGGCCATGTAGAATGAGGTGGGTAATATGTTTTTGGTTACACCATGTATCTTCAAATTAGATTGAATTCATGTAAAAGGAAACCTGTAGAATGAAGCCAGATAAGACATCTTACTTAGAGCAGAATGAATGATTAATCATCTATAGAATGTCACTTGAGCGGCTGCCTATCTTCCATGAATATCTCTCCACAAATCATTTCTTGTAATCATTGCCCAATCCCATTATTTGCATTGCTTTTGAGAGTTTGTAATATTAAGTGTGACTCTGGTATGAGTGACATTATAAAATGGGTTTCTCGCCTAATAGAAGGATGGAACATGACAAGGACACCAGGCCCTTGGCAAGAGAAAGATTTGAGGCCATGACTTTTTTAAAAAGGGAAGGGAGTACAGTCAAACTTGATTTTGTTTTTAAATGGAAGAGAGTATCAAGGATTAATAATAATTATTTCCATTTCTAGACTATTGATCAAGCCCAGCACATGGTAAGTGCTTTTCATGCATTTAAGTCCCATTCAGTTCTCACAACAACCCTGCAGCATGGGTATGTCTTTCATCATTTTATAGATGAGAGAAGTTCAAAAATACTAGGACAGTTCCCTCCAGGTCCCAAAATTGATGAAGGGAAGGTTGAGATTTGAACCCGGAGATGGCCAAAGAGACAGGACTCTACACATTCCGGTTATCCAGCTTGCTGATGCCCCAGTTTGACAATGACCCACTTGCGTAAGGCAAAGGTCCCCCTGGAGCCTGGTGCAGGGTGATAACTACATGTATGCTGTGACTTTTGTAGATAAGTTGGATGTGGGTTGACCACGTGGGAGAAGTAGAATGTTAGTGGTTATGTGGTTTCCAGAGAAAGCCAGAAAAAGTATATAAAAAGTCACCAAACTTTGGAGTTTTACAGACCTGCCTTTGGCCTCAGAGGATTGCTGCCCTCCTTGAGATCTGTCTGTGGCTAGCTGGTCTTTGAGCAGCCACCTTCCTCTGTCTGTCCCAGTCGGGCTAGGCTAGAGTCTGTGGCTTCAGAGGTTAAATAGTGTCCTTTCTCTGTGCACAGGGGCTGTTCATCATCTCCATTCCTCTCTCTGCCTTCACCTTCGGTTCCAACACTTCCATGACGTGGGTGTGGCTCCATTTCCATTCTCTGTAAAGGGTTGTAGCCTGGAGTGCATTCTGATGCCCAGCCCTGACACCATATTTTAGAGCTTGTGTCAGCAACCGTTCTACCCACTCTCACTCCAGTCCTTTCATGTGACCTTGATTCATTGGCTATCTTTAGCTTTGCTCTCGTAACCATAGGCACAGGTAATGCCATGACTCAAGTGACCACTTTATCCACAGGCTTTGGCTGCTTCTCAGCCCTTCTGTTTTAAACATGTCCTTTATTTATCATCTACCCAGGAATCTTTCTGCTTGATCACATAATTTTTAGACTTCCTGACATCTGAATGCAGCACATACACACCCTCCTTAATGGTGGCTGATTTTAATCTTCTCGGCCACAATAAATCTGACACATACCTCAAGCCAATGGCATGCTCGTCTTGATATTTTGATCCCTTTTCCTTCACCACAGAGATTGCTTGATTTGAGTCGCTCTGGCATGTGCTGTTTTTACTAACGCTGGATTGTCAGATTGGCATTCCAGCACACATGGATTTCTCTAGCCTCTTATCCGCCTGATCACTCCAGACTTAAAAGTTTTTGCCTCCATTATCTGCTGATACTAAAGTCCATTTTGTTTCTGGTTTTTTTTTTTGTTTTTTTTTTCTGTCTACTCTCTTGTAGAGTAAGATGAAATATGGCAGATTGGATATTTTCCTTATTAGTTTTTTTTTTTTTACAGTTCAGCATAATATCTATAGGAAACAAATGGTTCTGGAAATAATAAAAGCATTGCCTAGAATTTCCATATCCTTTTTTATTCTCAAAGTCTAACGAGGATGACGTTTATCTGAATCTACGAATAAGTGGTTCTCTGGTAGGTCTTGTGTTTAAAATAGACCGATGGCAGGGTAAACAATCACACACCCTGGTGAAGATCTAAGTGAGAGTTCTGAGCATTCTTTAGTCTTGTTTTTTGTTTGTTTTGGTTGGTTTTTAAAGGTCACCTGTCTAACCCTGTCCTTTTACAGAGGCTGAAACTGAAGCCGAGGAAGGTTGACTTACATGGCAATTCAGATAATTCATGGCAGAAGTGGGCTAAAGCCCATGGCTCAGGAGTTCATGCACTTGGAACTCCTAGGAGGGATTTTAAAACCTAACTTCTATATAATACTTAATCATTAACTGATGAAGTAATAAAAATGACTCTTTTTTTAAAAAAAGAATTATTTTATTTAATTTTAATTTTTTATTATTTATTTATTTATTTAACCAGAGAGAGAGAGGGAGGGAGGGAAAGCAAGCTGCCAGGTCCAAGACTCGAACTTTAGTCAGTTATGTGAGAGTCTAGTGCTCTAACTACCATGCCACCTGCCAACCCCTATAAATAACTCTTTTTTTTTTCTTTTTAAAGAATTACTTATTTCATTTTATTTGTTATTACTTTTTTGATTTGACCAGAGAGAGGCAGAGAAAGAGAGAGAAAGGGAAAGTAAGAAAGCAAGTTGCCAGGTCCAGGTCTCAAACTGTGGTTGACCACATGGGAGTCCAGCGCTCCAACCACTATGCAACCTGCCGACCTCTAAAACTACCTGTTAAAGTCAAAATTGCTGTGTTCCATTAGTGAGTTTCTGCTATCATTAGTGAGCATTGTGTGTTCTTAAGTAAACTAGCTTAGATATCTAAAACTCATCTAGCCTCAAATCCTGTTATTTCCAAACAAGCCTATAACTTATCTCCACGAAATGTGTTCACCATCCTACTCAATCCATGGACCGTTTTTTACGTTTGTACAGATAGTATGTTTTTTAAGAGCTAGATATAATCTTTTTTTTTTTTTTTGTCCTCAAGTAGCTGCCTAGTCAATTGGAAAGAAAAGACATGAAACATTAGCAAACAGTAATTAAGTGCTGACTGTGTGGTACCAATAGAACTTAAATAGAAAAAAATCACTGAAAGTTGGCACAGTCTAGAGAGGCCTCCAGAGGCAACTTCTGACTTGCGAGAGAGTTGTGGTCTTTATGGGGAGGCTAAGTAACAAGGCAAGAAGATTTGTCAAAGAGGAACCCAGAGGCCAGGAGAGGCAATAAGAAAAGGAAATATAGCCAGGGACAGTGAGTTATAACACAAATAAATAGACTGAGGCGGATAGCAGAGGTATAGATGATCCAAAGAAAAAGCAACAAGGAAAGGGTGGGAAAAGGATACCACAGAAGAAAATGGGAGGGAAAACATGAAAATGAATCATCTAATTAATGGGTGGGATGCTGGTTGATGGTTTCCAGGGGCACTATTTCTGGTCCAATTATCTGTCAAAAATGCTTTGGTTTGGTGGCCAAAGGAAACTTAGGAGAAACCTCCCTGCTAAAATCCTTGAATACTTTCCCTAAACCTCTATTTTTATTTCTCTTGCTTGAAAAACTATGAAAGACAACGTTACACCTTTTGACCGAGGATATAATTTTAAACTCTAGATTCCAGAGTTCTTTGGAATTAGCAAGTGTGTGGTGTGTTCTTTATCTTATCACTTTGGAAAGCACCTGACGTCTTTGGAGAGAGAGCACAAATTACAACAACATGGACAGTTAGGAGGTAACTCAGAAAGAGCCAACGACCTTGCTCAAGCTGAACGAAAGAACAAAGAAGAGAGAAAACTCTTTCCTTTTTATAGCACTTTTCTCTTCCTTTATTTATTTATTTATTTTTTTAAGAGGTTTTTGCTATAGGGCACTTGTGCTTGCCAGACAGACAGAAAGAAACAGAGAGACAGAAAGCGAGAAAATCCCCCCCCCAGGGGGGATGGCCACGCCGCAATCCCTTCTCCTCCATTCTCCTCTTGGGATCTTGGGCACGCATGCACACGCGCCCTGCGTGAGTTTAAGTCACCGGGTCCGGGATGCGAACCGCGGTCGACTACGTGCGAGTCCAGCGACATAGCCATTGCACCAACTGCTGGTCTCATCTCTTCCTTTTTTTATTAAATGTAATTTATCAACCTAAAGAGTCGGAGCAGTCACTTTGGATCATGAAGAACAAATTTAATTTCCTTTGATCATTGATTTAAGAAAAGATGAGTGGGTCATGTGAAGATTAAGGGACTGGATCCCACATGGCTGATCGCATGGTTCAAGTCCCAGACATGGACACTTGAAAATCATGCTGAGTAAGTACATGTGTATGCATGCCCAAAATCCCAAGAGGAGAATGGAGGAGAAGGGATTGTGGCATAGCCATCCCCCCCGAGGGTTGATTTCTCACTTTCCCTCTCTCTCTGGCAAGTGCATGTGCCCTATAACAAAAACTAAAAAAGAAAGAAAAAAACATAAGAAAATATAAATTTTCAAGCAACTTCTTTAAAATAATCTTATTCTCTATTTTATCAGGAAGCTATAAAAAGTTTCACATCATAAATGATATATTTCTGACATAATTCAGTCTACTTACAGCCACGGAACACAGCAAAGTGAGAATATTATAAATCTGACTCTCACTGGAGGATGAGTCAACTCTAAGTAGTTAATTAAGTACATTCCTTCTTGTGTGCAGCCTGGATATGGAATACAACTTTTCTTCAAAGGAAGAGAAAGAATGATTGAGAACATGTAAAGCATTTGAGAAAGAATTGTTTTATTTTGTGACCTTGGAGAAATATAGATTTAATTTAATATTGAATAGAATAAAAAGGGGGAAAATGTGACTGCAAGTTCTCTTGTTACAGGTTATTGACTATGCTTTGTTAAAAACATGTTAAGTGTATAATGCTCAAGTACCTTGAGCATTCTCAAAGGCATTATGCAGTGTCTAATCTCCTTTTTTTTTAATCCAAGCAAAATACTGGTGATATTATCTACTAGCTTGTTGGGAAAGTCATGGTATATTTCTCTATATTTTTCTATGCAAAAATGGGTCATGACTTTCTTGACAACCCAATATAAGAATATCCCTTTGGCTAGCTCCATGGCCCATTCGTTAAGGCAGCAGGATTCCACATGGCCAACTCAGTAGTCCAAGTCCTGGCCTGTTAGCTCGAAAGACACACTATTGCATGTGTATGCATGCCCAAAATCGCCAAAGGAGGGAAGGATGGAAGAGAAAGGATTATTGCCTGGCTGTGCCCTGTTGGGGGTGCTTTCTTCCTCTCCTTTCTCTCTCTCTCTTTGACAGGCCCACGTCCCTTCTGGCAAATAAATTAAAAACAGAGAGGTGGGGGATATCCCACTTTTGGAGGTTTTTATTATTTTTTAAAGAACAACTTGAGGCCTCGCTGTGTTGGCACAGGCAGTAGGTAGGGTATTGCTGTGCTTATATTGGGCCACTTGGGAAGCATGGGTTCAGACCTAAGGCTGACTTGGAACATTCCAACTGCATACCTGTATCCTGACTGTCTGGGAGGCTTGGGGGAGGATTGTGGCATGGCAAGACCCTGTCAAGGATGTCTGGCTGTCTCACTGTCTCTCTCTGTTTCTCTTGAAAGAAATAAATAATAAACTTTGAAAAGAGAAAGAAAAAACTGGTTACAAATAGCAACCACAAAACACTCTTCAATAAAACAAACAAACGAAAAAGGCCTCAAGGAAATTGAGTTATTTTTATAATGATAATACTTTATACAGATCTGTGGTCTTTCATCTAAGAGCTTTTAAGCACTTTTGAAATGTTGATTCATCAATCCATGACACACTTAGAAGATTGGGCAGTAATTCTGCTCCCATTTGGTTTCAAAGAACTCACTGTGTCCTAAGACATGTGGACTCTCTTTTTTCTTTTTGTTTTTTGTTAAAGGCCAGAAGAAATATGGCTTAGTCCCAACCCACTAGAAACTCAGTGTGATGAAGGAAGGAGCCATGGAAAAGCTCTTCCAATTCCCAGTAACACATGCAACGACTTAAAAACCAGGGACGGAAATCTCTACATATTTTAGAAGGGTCCAGAAAGGCATTCAGAAGATTTTGAGATCTAAAGTATTCCAAGATACCAAAGGCAGACTTGCTTTGCTGAGTTGACATTTTAATCAGTATTTTCTTATTTATTTTTTAATAGGGCAACTATATTATTTATAATGTCCCTGCCAAACATGAATTTATACCTTTCACCTGTGTGGGGGAAAAAGGCTTAAGGATAGATTCTTGGCCTGAAGAATTCCTCTGTAAATATTTCCCAGGCCAAGGGTGGGAAAATAGGCTGCCACTAATTAGGAGTTTTATGAATTATCCAGTAAAATTGTTTATTAATAGTCTCAAGATTTGGCCTTAAATATCTTACTCATTTCCTTTGATAGGTAAAGCTCAATGGCCTTTGAGTTGTTAAAGTAGAGTTGTACTGGAGTGTATTAAAATTTTGTTTTTTACCCACATGCTTTTTAATTACTTCATTTCCAGTTCAAGAATGATGTGAAAATATTGTTTATGAGTATGGATCATTATGTATGAAAATAATGGTGTTATAATAATAAAATAGTTACTTTTATATATTATTGTGTCATCAGGAAAGTCATGATGCATTTTTGCATAGAAAACATAGAAAAATACGTCATGACTTTCCCAATGACCTAATAGAGAAATGTTTTACGTTCTTATTTCTCCATCTAACCTAAGATTATTCCTATGAAATAATTTAGATTGATGGCAGGAGAAATTAGTTAAAAATGTTAAACATGAGTTGAAAGTTGAGACAGAGATCCAGAAAAATACTGTCTGACTAAATACTAAAGACCATATGAAGAAGGTAAGTAAAAAGACCACACAGCTTGATAGATATCTTGGAACCTCCCTCCCAGGCAGAGATTTTGAAAACTGAGACCTCAGGCAAACTTTTGGCCAGCACTTCATTCATCAGGACTACACTTCAAGGACTACACACCAAGATGGAGTCATTTTATACATTTCACTGTGGAATTTCCAGGAGCATCCCTACCTCAAGCTTATCTGCTTTGGAATGCTTAAAAAGCTGCCCATGTCTGCCCTTCAGCCTGTGTCCTTATCAGCACTAAGCAAGCCTTGAGCCTAGAGAGAAGCCAGTTCCTTCCTAGTTCCTCTGGCCTTGAGAGAAAGAAACTACAGAATGCATTTCAATTACCCTGTTTACTTCTCTCTCTGTCCCTGATTGCCCCTAAATATTAGTGGGTAAAACTGCTAATAAAGAACAACTATGGATGCTTAAATGAGGCTCTGAATGTCAAACTCAAGAAAGCTATTCTACCAGCTATATAGAATGGATTTGTAAGAAATTGGCCTTGTCCAGATGCTTTGGTGTAGGCTGGTGTACTGATCTGCTGTGCTGGAAGCCACATAGCCAACCACAGCTTGTATCCCAAGTCAACCTGAAATGCAAGCTGGAGGGCTGGAGGAAAGGGATTGCAGCAGTGTGATGAGACCCTGTCTGGAATGCCCTCTCACCCTCTCATCAAAAATAATATAATTTTTTATGAAAAATATAATTAGCCAACTTTGAAAGAAAAAAAAAATACTAACCCAACCAAACTCCTTAGAAAGCTGAAGATGAGATTCTTATCTAGCCAAGACTTTCTGACTAAATGTATATTTAGGCTGATGTGGCATAATCACAAAATACAAAACCCATACTCCCACTGAAAGCAGCAGAAATGTAATGGAGATTGTAAGCACAGAGTACAGACTCTGGAAGAGATCGACAGGGCACTGATCCCAGCCCTGCCACTTGTTAGCTGTGTAGTCTTGTGGAAATTAGTTCACTTCCCTGCACTTCAGTTTCCTCATCTGAGAAAATGGGCATCTGCCTCAAAGGACTGTCAAAATGAGCTAATGTATAGCTCTTAAACCAGGGACGGGTGCAAAGTGCTGTATTAGTATTTGCTGCTAGCCTTAGTATTACTAAATGTAAAAATATCCCATATTACTTATCTACTGACATGCAAATGGTTTAAAGGGAAAAACATGGAGGAGTACACATAGGAAATTTTTTATGAGCCAGGTCTGGTGGTAGCTAACATCACTCCTACTCACATTCCTCAGCTAGAACTCATGGCCACACCTAACTGCAGGGGAAGCTGGTAAATAAAGCCTAACACTGTGAGTCTAGGAGTAAGAGAACAGTGCGGGTTTTGCTGAGCAGAATTCTTTGTGAACCCTAAAACCTATCCATAAACCCCAGATGTTTTTTCAGCCTTAGGCTAAGAACCATTGGAATAGAGAGACTGAATGAATAAAGTACATGTTCAGTAATATTTTGCTAGCTGAAAATTGGAATATGTGGTCTAAATTTGTTTCTGATTTTGAAAACTGTAAGTTTTAGAGAAATCATAAAAATTAAATCAATTTTTGTTATTTGTCTAAAGAGCTGTCTTTATCAAAAAGGAGTAATTGTATGAAGTCAGGGCAGCACCAAAAGATCTGAAGCATGTTCTCTCTTTAGTAACAAACATCTCACCCATCTTTATAAAATCCACAATGACTGTTGGCTTAGAGGCCAGGGTCAGCGTCAGTATGACCCAAGGTTAGTAGAGTTACAACCAAAAAGTGTTAGTGGAAATTAAAACCACAAAGCATTGTGGAAAATTGAGAGGTCTGGATGAAACCCAAGGGTCAGAGCAATAGAAAACCATTTGATGAAAAGCTAACCCAAAGGAGAGGCAGAAGTAGCATGCATCTGTCAGGTGGCAGGCCATGGAATTTCCTTGGCACTTTTTAAAGTACACAAATAAAATATAGCCAGGGGCCAGGTGTGCTTCGCTGGATGTATAAACATTCCTGAAAAGATGTCCATAAACCAAATTTAGAAAAACCCAATTTTAATGCTTTAGAACAGACCTATGTAATTGAGCCCTGCAGAGAAGACTAAAAATCCTTTTATTCATGTGGGTTATAAGCCTAAACATTCACTAATTTCCTTGGAGTAGGTTTTCCTACCATTTCATGTTATATGTTTAAGAAAGCAAACCTGTGATAATTTAAAAAATCCAGTATAGAAATAGGTTAACTTTATGGATTTTTTTTTTCTTTTTAAATGTTCTACAATGAACATATTACTTTTTTAATTAAGAGAAGTAAGAAGATGATATCAGGCATCCTTTTCTTAGAAAAGGGTTTTAGACTGGTTTCTTACAGTTAGATTGTTTTCTGTTACTTTGTATTACTGAATTGTTTTGGAATACTGGAGCCACATTTTATACAAGGGTTGTATACCCCTTAAATTAAGCTCATAAGTCTAAAATCCTAGTAGTTACAATTATCCTTAAGACCCGCTAAGGTATCCTCTTAAGGGATCTTATCCTATATATGGATTTCTTAATATAAATATGTTTAGTCACATGAATGTGTAACGGATTAAGGTATAGTCTATGATAATGAAATATACGTGCAAATTGTATCTCATGACACTTTGTAAATGATTAGTCTCAGGGCCATCCAGTGGTGTGTTGATTAGGGCAGCTGGATTGCACATGACCAACTGTATGATTCGAGTCCCGGACCTGGTGGCTTGGAAAGCATGCCAGGCATGTGTGCATGTGCGCCCAAAATCAGCAGGGTGGAATGGAAGAGAAGGGATTATAGCATGGTCATTCCCCCTGGGGATAATCACCTTGGGGGTGATTTCTCACTTTCTCTTCCTCTCTCTCTCTGTATCTCTCTGGAGAGTTCACACGCCCTCTAGCAAAAAGTAAAAGGAAAAAAAACAAATGCTTAGTCTTTATTCAGTTATTTTGAGTGTGTGTGGTTGCATTTATGTAGGTTAAATTCACACAGGATGGACCTGTTTGGTATATTGGAACAAGCCCTGACCTTGACTGGTGTTACTTACTTCATAAGCTGTATTCAAGATCAGATGAAATGATGTAAACTCTAAAGTGCTAACCCTATCAAGAGGCCCCACTAGATGGAAAGTGTTGGGAAGGAGGCGCCAAGTCAGTCTTAACTGCTACGGAATTTTCATGCTTTTTCACCGGAAGTCACATTGGAAGAACAAGTTAATGAGGTAGGTCAGGGCTGTGTTTCCTGCCCAGGGACAGATAAACCTCTGCACAGATCAGTGTCAACATATCTGAAATAATGAAGACAATATAGGGCTTTTTCTTAAACTTCATCCTATACTGAGATGCTAGAGCTGTGCATGCTCAAGTGAAATAAGCTCGTACAGAAATCCATGTAAACACGGGAAGTTTCCTTCATTAGGCAGTGAGTATGGGTTTTACCGGGGGGAAAAATATGTCATGCTCAGGGTTTTCTAGTTGTGAGAGGCCACTGTTTACTTTGACTGACTATTAGAGATAGGACTGTTCACCAAATAGTCACCTTTTTTCAATTTTCATCTTTTTCAGTAAAATAATCCTTTAAAAGGATTCTGTAATTACCATAGCACATAACTAACTTAATTAATGATAGGTCATTAAAGGCATAAAAATGAAAATGAGCAAGAAAGTCTATCCAGAACAGCTGAGGTGACTGTGTCAACAAATCAGAGTCCTTTCTCTGTAAAATGAGACTTAAACCTCTTCACAGTTTTTTACTTATTTTTGATAGAAAGTATGTGTATGGATGAGAGAGAGAGAGAAAGAGAGAGAGATGGGCCCTTAATAGGATCTGGCAATGCTGCCAGCCCTCCAGCTTATCAGGATGGTGGGCACATGTGTGTGCCTGGCACATTTTCAGGCTAACCCAAGGATCTGAACCTGTAGTGGGCCATATGACTTCTAGGCTTGCAGTTCATTTCACTACTGACTATACCACCAGGCTGGTCCGAGACTTTAAACATGTTTAGCCTTAGTGCTAATATAATATGGCCACACCACATTCTCCTCTTGGGATTTTGGGTACATACACACACGTCTGGCATGTTTTTCAAGTCACTGGGTCCAGGATTTGAACCACATATTTGACCATTTAGGATCCAACTGACTTAACCATGCTACTAGGTGGCCCTTCAAATTTTTTAAGTTTATTCTTTTACTTTTTTCATCAGAGAGACAGAAAGAGACAGAGAACCAGGCATTTTCAACAGAGTCCGTATGCCATGATCTCTGCCATCCTGGATCATGGGCATGCATGCAGGCACCTAGTAGACTTAGGGATGTAAACCTTGGACTGTCCCCATACAGGTCCATTGCTTTACTGTTGCACTGCTTCCTGGTCCCACAAATATCCACAAATATTTTTAATGCATCTAGAATAGTGAATCCTCTCCAAAGATTTTCAGTTTTCTTTGTCCAGACCTATAAGAGGAATGAGTATTTATGGCAGATACAGCCTTACCAAATGGGTTTCTTAAATAATAAGACTTACAAGTTGAAATTACTCCTTGATCTTTGGGCCACAGAATGGATATTGTGTTAGCAGGCATGAAAACAACATTAATCTTGCATATCTCTACAAGTCATGGGTGATCAGGTATATTGCCAATGTTCTGTCATATTTTGAAAGGATTTATTTTTTTTCTGAGCTCTGAGTCTTCACAGTGGGCTTAAAATATTCAGACAACCATGCTGTAAACAGATACACTGTCATTCAGACTTTGTTGTTCCATTTATAGAACACAAGCAGAGTAGATTTAGCGTAATTCTTAAGGGACCTAGGATTTTCAGAATGGTAAATGAGCATTGACTTCAACTTAAAGTCACCAACTGCATTAAGAGATTCAGCATGTCCTTTGAAACTCTGAAGCCTCTAGCTATGAAAGTCCTAGATGGCCTCTTCTTCAAAGGTAAGTCTGTTTCTTCTGTACTGAAAAATCTGGTGCTTAATGTAGCCACTTTCATCAGTGATTTTAACTAGATCTGCATAACTTGCTACAGCTTCTAAATCAGCACTTGCTGCTTCACCTTGCACTTTTTTGTTCTGGAGATGGAATTTTTTCTTAAACCTCAGGAACTAAACCCCTTCTAGTTTCAGACTTTAATTCTGCATAGAATTAAAGAGAGTTAGGGCTTTGCTCTGGATTAGGCTTTGATTTAAGGAAATGTCGTGGTTGGTTTGATCTTCTATCCAGACCACTAAAACTTTCTCCATATTGTCAATAAGGCCAATTTACTGTATTTTTTAAAGTTTATTTATTTTTATTAATGATAGGACATGTTTGTGCATGAGGGAGAGAGGGAAGTAGGGGGCAGAAAGAAAGGCGCTGTCAACAGGGTTCCACCACACCACAATTCCCGTCCCCAGCCTTCCAGTTCATCAGAATTGGGTATGTGCACACACCTGGCATGTTTCAAGGTTGCAAACTCACCTGTTTCACCGTTTTATTTCATTTGTGTATTCACTGGAGTAGCACTTTTAGTTTCCTTCAAGAACTTTTTCTTTACATTCACAATTTTGCTAACTGGCAGAGGAAGCCTAACCTTTGGTTTATCTTGGCTCATGTTACTTGTTTTCCTCACTGAGTTTATTAATTTCTAGCTTTTGATTTAAAGTAAAAGATATATAACGCTTCTTTTCACCTGAAGACTTAGAGGCCATGATAGGGCTAATTTCAATATTGTTCTGTCTCAGAGAACAGAAAGGTCGAAGGAGAGGGGAAGAAACAGGGAAGCAATTGGTCAGTAGAGCAATCAGAATAAACAGAGCATTTATTGATTAAGTTCACTACCTTATATGGGTAATGTTTATGGTACCTCAAAAGAGGTACAATAATGAATGACAGCAAAAATTGTTGATCACAGCTCACCATAACAAAAACAAGGATAACGAAAAGATTTGAAATATCATGAGAATTATTAAAATGTAGCAGAGACATGAAGTAAGTATATGCTGTTGGAAAAATGGCTCCAATAGACTTGATCAATGCAAGGTTGTCCAAACCTTCAATTTGTAAAAAACACAATATCGCAAAGTACAGTAGAGCAAAGCACAATAAAAAAGGTATGCCTAAGGGCCAGAAGGTGGCATGGTGGTTAAGGATGTTAGACCAAGTCCCAGATCTGACGGCTTACTTTCTCTCCTCTTCTCTCTCTCTCTCTCTCTTTCTCTCTCTCACACACACACACACACACACACACCGCTCGCTTTATCCCTCTCTGGTCAAAAAATTAAAATAAAGAAAGAAAGAAAGTTAAATAAAATACTTCTTAAAAACAAAAAGACATGTCTCTATTCAGATTTCACCAATCATACATGCCTTCATTTCTGTGTCTATATGTGCCTATGCAACTTTATCATATGTGTAGCTGCCACCACCACTGGTAATCATCACCATGATCAAGCTACTTAACTATATCACCAACATTAGGCTTCCTCATGCTAACTTTTACTTATACCTGCTCCCTAGTCCCCTCCCCTCACTCTGGTAACAGCTAACTTGTTTTCCTTTTCTATAATTTTGGTGTTTTTCATAAATGAAATTATGCAGTATGTATCTGTTTGTTCCTTTTCATTGCTGAAAATTTTGTGGTTTGAATGTATCACATTATGTATAATCATTCACCACTGAAAGACATTTGGGTAGTTTTCTACTATTTGGCTGTTACAGATAGTACCACTGTGAATATTCATGGTTTCTGCATGAAATTAAGTTTACATTTCTCTGAATAAATGCCCAAGACAGTATAATTTTAGGGTCATATGGTAAGCCCATTTTTAGTTTAAAACTCTTTCAGAGTGACTGTACCATTTCACAGTCATATCACCAATGAATGAATGATTTTGTTTCTCCATATTCTTACCAAACATTAGTCTTATTACTATTTTTTTTTATTATTATAACTAGTCTGATACATATGTAGTGATAGTTCCATTGGGACTTTAATTCACATTTCTCTGATAGCTAATTGAGTTAAATATTTCTTTATGTGCTTAGTGCCATCTGTATATACTCTTCAGTAAAGGGTCCTTTGCTGGTTTTCTGATTGGATTATTTGGTTTATTTGATTATTATTATGTTGAGTTTTTAGAATTTTCAGTTCCATTGATTTATGCTCTAATCTTTAATATTTATCATTTGCTTTGAGTTTATTTTTAGTTTTCTGGTTTCTTGAGGTATGGATTTAGACTTTTTACTTCATATTTCCCTTTTTTTCCTAAAAATGTAAATAGCTAGTGCTCTAAGTTTGCCTCTCACCACTGTTTTAATTGCATATCACAAACTGATATTTCCATTCAGCTCTGTGGACTTTTAAAATTTTCTCTGAGACTTCTTTGACCCATGTATTATTTAGAAGGATATTTTTTAATTTTCAGGTGTATAGAGATTTTCTCTAACTGATCTCTAATGTCATTTCATTATGGCCAAAAATATATATTGGATGATTTTAGTCCTTTTATAATTGTTAATATTTGTTTTGTAGCCCAAGATCTGTTGTGGTGAAATGCCCTATTGGTGACTAAAAAGAATGTGTAGTCTCTTGTTGGGTAAAACGTTGTTCTATGAATGCCAGTTAGATCCCATTGGTTAATGGTGTTGTTCACTTCTTCTAGATGCTTACTTATTTCCTGTCTAGTCATTCTTCCAATTGCCGAAAGTGGGTTGTTGAAAGAACCAACTGTGGCTGTGTTTTTGACCCGTTATCCTTTCAGCTTTATCACTGTCTGCTTCATGTACTTTTTTCTTTAATGATAGTGTATGTGGACATGAGAGAGAGAGAGAGAGAGAAGAATCCTCAACAAGGTCTTGTCATATTATGATTCCCTTTCCCCAGCCAGCTCCTTAGGATCCTAAGTACTGACTATACACTTAGCATGATTTCAGGCTGACTCAGGAATCTAAGCCTGTAGTCAGCTATATAGTGCCTAGTCTTGCAGGGCATTTACATTGTCACCATACCACAGTGGCTAGGCCACAGCAGCTGGACCTGTCTCATGTACTTTTTTTAAAAAAAGAATTATTTATTTAATTTTATTTATTCATTTATTTATTTTAATTTGACCAGAGATACAGAGAGAGAAAAAAAGGAGAAATGAGAAAGCAAGCCACCAGATCTGAGACTCGTACCATGGTCAGCCATGTGGGAGTGTCCAGCACCTTAACCACTATGCCACCTGCTGATTCCCAGTCTCATGTACTTTTAAGCACTGTATTTAGTGCATACACATTTAGGATGTCTATATCTTCTTGACAGAATAATCCTCCTTGTCCTTTGTACTTTTCTTTATTCTGAACTCTATGTTATCTGATAGTGATATAGTCACTCCTGATTTTTTGGATTAATGTTTGCATGATATATCTTTTTCCACGTTTTTACTTTCAGCCTACCAAGATCATTATGTTTGAAGTGAACTTCTTGTTGATAGTTTCTTCTATCATTGGATCAGGTTTTGTCTTTTAATTGATTTTTAGGCCATTTACATTTAATGTAATTATTGATATCTTAGGGATTAACTCTTACCATTTCACTAGTTCTATGTTTGTTTTTCTGTCATTTTTTTGTTTCTTTTTTTCTTGCTTTCCTATTTTGATCACTTATAATGTTTTTAAGTATGCTTTCTGGTTTTCTTTGCTGTTTCTCTACGTAGTGTCATATGCATATGTTATTTATTGATCACAGCCTACTGATCACTGTTGACATCTTATACCTTCAAATAAAGTGCAGAATTTTTTCCTTTAGGTACCTTTACCCTCCATACTTCTAAAATATATTTTAATATTTTTAGATACATTGAGTATCATATCAGGTAATATTATAACTTAATTCGATTATAAAATATAATTTAAATAACTCATGAGTTCCAACGCAGTCTGTTACATTTTACCTATTCTGCTCTTTTTGTTGTTTCTTTTTTTAAGAGGTTTTCACTATAGGGCGCGTGCGCTCACCAGACAGACAGAAAGAGACATAGAGAAAGAAAGCGAGAAATCACCCCCCGGGGGGATGGTCACACCGCAGTCCCTTCTCCTCCATTCTCCTCTCGGGATCTTGGGCACGCATGCACATGTGCCCGGCATGAGTTTTAAGCCACCGGGATCAGGACGCGAACTGCGGTCAACTACATGGGAGTCCAGCGACATAGCCATTACACTAACTGCTGGTTCCCATCTATTCTGTTTTTCTTTTCTTTCTAAATGTTGCCACCTTTTGTTCTTTTCTCTTTTTTTCTTTTTTGAAAGAGCTTCATTTAGCCATTCTTTTAAGGATAAGACTACTAGCAAAAAAACAAACAAACAAACAAAAACATATTAATTTCCCTTCATCTAAGAATGTCTTTATTTCCCCTTTATTCTAAAAAGATAGTTTGACTATATGGAATTCAGGGTTATCATTTCTTTCAGCACTTATTTTGCGTCACTTCTTTTTGGCCTCCATAGTTGGCAGATTTTAAAACCACTCTCATTCTAATTGATATGCCTTCCTTGTGTCATATTTTTATGCTTTCAAGATTTTTTTCTTTATCTTAGGTTCTCAGAAGCTTAATCATGATGTGTCTTGACTTGGATTTCTTTGTGTTTATCCTGTTTGGTGTTTACTCAGTTTCTTGAAACAGTAAATTTATGTTTTTTGTTTCTGGTTTTTTTGGGGTTTTTTTGCCTGATTTGGAAAGTTTTTAGTCATTGTTTCTTTGAACATATTTTTAAATCCCACATTCTTCCTCTTTTTTCTTAGACTTCAATGAAACAAATTCAAATCTTTATTTTCCCACAGAATCCTGAAGCTATGTTTGTTTGTTTTTTAATCTATTTTTTCAATGTTGTCCAAATTTAGTAATTTCTAAAAATTTTTCATGAGAAAGAGACAGAGGAAAGAGGAAGACAAACACCTTCAACAATGCCTCATGCCACAATACTCTCCAGCCTTTATAAGCTAGCTAGGATCACAGGCATGTGTGTGTACAAAGGTGTGTACTGGTCAACCCAGGAAGTGAACCATGATTTTCTATATGGAGTTTAGCACTGCAGAGCATTGTATTACTGATGCATCATAAGGGCTATGCCTGAATTTAGTAAAAATTTTTTGAGAGGTTTTTGCTATAGGGCTCATGCACTCGCCAGAAAGACAGAGTCAGAGAGACAGACGGTGAGAAATCACTTCCCAGGAGGGATGACCACGCCACAATCCCTTCTCCTCCATTCTTCTCTTGGGATCTTGGGCACGCACGCACACACACCTGGAGTGAGTTTAAGCCACCGGGTCCGGGACTCGAACCGCGGTTGCCTACATGGGAGTCCAGCAACATAGCCATTACACTGACTGCTGTTCCCTTGAACTTAGTAAATTTTGATAACTGTGTCTTCAAGTTTACAGATTCTGTCCTCTTATTTTCACTATGCTATCAACTCCAGTGAGTTTTATTTCAGTTACTGTATTTTTCAACTCTAATTTCATTTGAGTTTTATCTAATATGGTTTTTTTCTCAGATTTTCTATCTTTTCATTTATGTCAAGAGAACATATAATTGGTTGTTGAAGCACTTTCTGTTATTGTCATAAGGCTTTCACACTCATCAGAGAAGTGAGCAACAGAGAGGAAGAGGAAAAATATCACTCCCCAGTAGGGTGTGGTCCTTTCTCCTCCATTTTTCCATCCTGTTGAGATTTGGGGCATGCACCATGCAAATATGCCTCATGTGTTTTTCAGGCTGCTGGGGTTGGGAATCAAACTGCAGTTGGCAGCGTGGGCTCCTGCTGCCTTAATCACCAGGCTCGCCCTGTCAAATCATTCAATCGTTGGTTTAAAAATCCTCCATGATAATTTCTACATCTGATTTTTCTTAGCTTTGGCTTCATTGAAAGCAAAATACTGATTCCAACCTCAAAACTTTTTTTTTTTTTTTTTTTTTTTTTTTTGAGAGGTTTTTGCTATAGGGTGCATGTGCTTGCTCATGAA
>NW_006205008.1:37317-41253 GCF_000334495.1 Tupaia belangeri chinensis
TCCACCACCAAAAATTTTTTTTTTTTTTTTTTTTTTTATTGTCAGAGAGTGTGCACTGAGAGAGAGAGAGAGCCCTATAATGGTGTGGTCATACTATGCAATTTTTAAATTAATTTTGTCATCCAATGAGGATTTGGAGCACACCTGCACACATGACCGGTGTGTTTTTCAAGCTGGATTTAGGGCTGGATTTCAAATCATGGTCAACCATAGCAGGTCTAGCTCTCAATTTACCACACTTAATCACTACACAATGGGATTGGCTTCTTCAAAACTTTTTGAAGTCAGTGATAAACTGAATCAAGCTAAACTACCTCAAACTCAAGTCATACCTGATTATAAATTATACTGACTTGACCAGACGAAGGAAAGGGACACAGCCTTTTCATGGATAAGTATTATCTAAATAGTCTCTACTTTTTCTTAATCTACACAGTTGGGTATACAGTGGAAAAATAAAATAAGAAATAAGGGAAGAGAGAGAAAAGAAAGAAACTGTGATCCAGATAACCCAAATGCTAGAATTAGCAGGTAAGGACTTGGAGATAACTATGATAAATATGTTAAAGAAGCTAATGGAAAAGGTAGACAATGTGCATGAAGAGATGGGGAATTTTGGGGGGATTGAGGGTGAAACTGTAAGAAAGAATTAAATGGAGAATACAAAAATGAAAAATCTCATAAATTACACCTTTAAATGATGGGATCAAACACATGACTGAAACTGTACTGAAAACAGTACAACAAAAAATTGGTGAACTTGAAGATAGGTCAATAAAATTTATATGAAATAAACCGAAGCACAAAGATGAAAAAAGTAAAACAACAGAGTGTATGAGTACACTCTGAGTAAACACATAAACAGAGTGTATGAGTACAGAGTGTATGAGTAGAACATTATCTGACACATATGTAGTTAGAATTATAGAAGGAGATAGAATGTAGAAACAAAATACTTGAAGAGAAAATGGCCAGGAATTGTATAAAATGTATCATAGAAATTGGCCAGTAGATCTAGGATGTGGAGCAAATCCCTAGCAGGAAGAAAACTACAAACTACATTGAAGGATGTAGGGCTAAAATGCTGACTATCATAAAAAAAAGTGGAAAAACTGAAATGCAGCCAGATTAAAAAGACATACTAAGTGAAACATTAAAAATTATATTGAACCTTTCCTCAGAAACAGTGGAGGCCATGCAGGGTAGTGTTACCATAAAGATGATAAATAGAGTGACCAGCAGATGACATATGGTTATGTCACTGGGCTTCCATGCAGTGGATGATGGTTTGAGTCCAAGACCTGGTGGCTTAAAACTCACACGAGGCGCATATGTATGGAAAATCTCAAGATGAGAATAGAGGAGAAGGGATTGCAGTCTGTCCATCCCCCAACAGGGGATGATTTCTTGGTTTCTGTCTCTCTGTATCTCTGGTGAGCACATGCACCCTATAGCAAAAATCTCTAAAAACAAAGCAAAAAAAAAAAGAAAAAGAAAAAGATAAACAGATCAATGAAGCAGAATATAGAATCTAAAAATCGACTCACGCACATTTCATTATTTTATGAAAATTTTTAAAGAATTATTTCTCTAATTGTATTTATTATCGTTTTTAAAAATTTGACCAGAGAGAGACAGAGATGGAGAGTAAGAAAGTAAGCTACCACTTTGGGAACTTAAATCATAGCTGGTCATGTGGGAGTACAGTGCCTTAACCACCACACCACCTGCCGACCCCTGTTTATGAAATGTTAGCAAGCATGTGGAGTATCTGAAATTCTCATCCATTGCTGGGGAAAGTGTGAAATGATATAACCACTTTAGAAGACTTTTTGGTGAGTTTTTTTAAAAATAAGACTTATATCTACTGTATCACCTGACAATCCCACTCCTGGGAATTTTTCCAAAAGAAGTGAAAATATATCCACAGAAAGATTTGTACAGAAATATTTATGGAAGTTTCATTTTTAATAGTTCAAAATTGAAAGCAACCCAAAGGCCTATTAATAGAGGAATGAATAAATATATTGTGTGCTTAGTACAGTAAAATACTTTCTAGTAATAAAAATGAACAAACTCCTTTTTAACACAATGTGGATGGATCTCAAAAACATTATGTTGAGCAAAAGAAGCCAGATAGAAAGAAATCATAGTATACAATTTTATTTATGTGAAATTTAAGAACTGGCAAAATGAATCTATTGGCTAGACCTAAGAAAAAGAATTGTTCTTGGCTGCCTGTGACTGCAGGGCCTAACAGCCAGGACCTGTGACTCATTCTCCCAACCCCCCACCCCTCTGCCCCACTTGCCTTTGAACTTCAGATTTGTGTTTTAGGACTTTAAGATGAACTTGAGCCCCTCCCCACCCCATCCGGAGACCGGTTCAAGTGAGCGGCCTTGCCAAATGCCAGGCTGCCTGTGGCTGCAGGGCCTAACAGCCAGGATACATGGCTCCCCCCCCCCCCCACCCCCTACTCGTTTTTGGACTCTCAGGACTTCAGTGTTTTGTATCTTTTCTTTGCTCCTGAGATGAAGCTCAGCAGCTTAGTTGGAGGCACACCTGATTTTTAGAAACTGAAGGACTTTGAGTTACCCAGGACCAGTGACAACAGTGCAGAGTGCTGGTGAGCAACAGGGAGGCAGACCAGAAGAGAGATCGCCAATGTTCTACTCCTGCACGCCTTTGAACACTCAGAGATACCTTGAATAATTTAGGAAGGAACGTATACATCACCAGATGACTAGAACAATCACAGAGGCAAAAGAAATATGAGCAACCAACAAAATACCTCACCCCCAAGGGAAAACATCAATTCCACATCATCCGCAGACAACACAATGGAAGTCGTGGACATGTTGAATAAGCAATTTAGAATATTTGTAGTGGCCAAACTAATTGAGGTGTAGGAGAAGACAGACAACAAACAAACTCCAGAAGTTGAGGAAGTCCTTTCACGATTTGAAGGAGGAAATAGACACCTTAAAAAAGAATTGAGTGAAACTGTTAGGAATGAAGACGGTGATACAGGAGATTAAAACATCCCTTGAGAGTACTAAAAGCAAATTAGATCATGTAGAAGATTAAATCTTGAATGTAGAAGACAAAACCTCTGACCTAGATAAAAGTATCAAAAAGACTGAGAAAACAGGGAACCAGCAGTTAGCGTAATGGCTATGTCACTGGACTCCCACGTAGTCGACCGCAGTTTGCGTCCCAGACCCGGTGGCTTAAAACTCACGCCAGGTGCGTGTGCATGCGTGCCCATGATCCCGAGAGGAGAACGGAGGAGAAGGGATTGCGGCGTGATCATCCCCCCTGGGGGGTGATTTTTCGCTTTCTGTCTCTATGTCTCTCTCTGTCTGTCTGGCGAGCGCACGTGCCCTATAGCGAAAATCTCTCAAAAAAAAAAAAAAGACTGAGAAAACAGACAAGAAAAATGAGGATAATGTATGAGAAATACTGGATACCATCAAACGTCACAACTTTCAGATAACTGGTATCTCAGAAGAGGAAGAAAATAATAAGGATATTGATAATCTATTCTATGAAATCCTGGAAGAAAACTTTCCAAACATAGAGAGGCATTCAAATATATAGATCCAAGAAATACATAGGACCCCAAATAGAATCAACCAAAAAAAAAAATTCTCTTTAAGACACATCATAGCCAGATTGGCCAAAACCATAAACAAAGACAAGATACTAAAATTGTCAAGAGGGAAATGTTAGGTTACTTACAAAGGACATCACATTAGGCTAACATTGGACCTCTCATTGGAAACAATGCAGACAAAGAATGAGGAAATATAGTCCAAATGTTACGTGAAAAACAATTTCAACCAAGAATACTGTACCTAACAAGATTATTCTTTTTTTTTTTTTGAGTTTTTTTTTTTTTTTTTTTTTTTTTTTTTTTTTTTTTTGGCGCGGTCA
>NW_006205008.1:41333-53661 GCF_000334495.1 Tupaia belangeri chinensis
CATTCTCCTCTTGGGATCTTGGGCACGCACGCACGCACATGTGCCCGGCGTGAGTTTAAGCCACCGGGTCCGGGACTCGAACCGTGGTCGACTACGTGGGAGTCCAGCAACATAGCCATTACACTAACAGCTGGTCCCCCGCAAAATTATTCTTCATATGGAAAAAAAAAAATAGCATTTTCAGATAAACAAAACCTAAAGAATTTACCAACTCCAGACCAGCCCTTCAAGAGGTTCTGAATACCAGGAAAACTAAAAAGTCAGACAGACAGTTACAAGACAACAAAATAATCAAGAAAACAGCTCACTTAATGATAGGAACAGTTCCAGAAATATCAATAATAACATTGAGTGTTAATGGATTAAATTCTCCAATTAAAAGACACAGAATGGCCAAAGAGATTTAAAAAAAAAAAAAAGGCAGAAACTATCTATTGCCTACAAGAAATGCACCTTATGGATAAAGACATACATAGACTAAAAGTGATGGACTGGAAAAAGATAGGCCATTCAAATGGAAATCAAAAAAGGGCTGGAGTTGCAATACTGATTTCAGAAAAAAATAGGCTTCAAGACAAAGACTGTAAGAAGAGACAAAGAAGGACATTGTATAATAGTAAATGGGTTAATTAAACAAAAAGACATAATGTTTATAACTATCTATGCACCCAACTCAGGAGCACCTAAATACATGAAAGAAAGATTGCTGGAGCTAAAAGGAGAGACTGAGTGGAACACTATAATTGTTGGGGATCTCAACACCCCATTATCTTCTTTACACATATCCTCTAGACAAAAAATAAACAGAGAGATACAGGACCTAAATGACACTATAAATCGAATGGCCTTCGCAAATATCCATAGAACAGTCTACCCTAAGATCACAGAATACACATTTTTCTCACCCCAGCATAGAACCTCAAAGATTGACTATATGATAGGACACAAATCAAGCCTTTACAGATTCAAAGCCATAGAAACTATATCCAGCATCTTCTCTGATCATGATGGAATTAAACTCATTATTTCAAGAAACACCCTCGAAAATACACAAACACATGGGAACTAAACAACCTACTCCTGAATGACTTCTTAACTACTGAAGAAATTAAGTCTGAAATATAAAAAATTATGGAAACAAATGATGAGTACATGAGTTTCCATTATCTATGGGACACTACAAAAGCAGTAATAAGAGGGAAATTCATAGCAATTAGTGTGCATAAGAAAAAGATGAAAAGGTGGCAAATAGCCTAATATCATACCTCAGAAAACTGGAAAAACAACAACAAAATGCCAGGCTAAAATAAATAATAAAGATTCAAGTAGAAATAAATGAAATTGAAAATCAATGAACTATAAAAATGAAAACAAAAGCTGGTTCTTTGAAAAGATTAACAAGATCAACACACCATTAGTTAGACTGATAAAGAAGAAAAAAGAAAGAAACCAGGTAAATCAAATATGTGATGAAATAGGCAACATTACAACAGGCACAACAGAAATACAAAACATCATTAGAGGATAGTAAGAGTGACTATATGCCAACAAACAAGAGAACATGGAGGAGATAGACAAATTCTTGGATGAATATAATCTACCAAGATTGAATCATGAGGACATAGAAAACCTGAATAGACCCATAACAAGCCATGAGATTGAATCAGTAATAAATAACCTCCCAACAAAGAAAAACCCAAGTCCAGATGGCTTCACTTCTGAATTCTACAAAACGTTTAAGGAAGAGTTAACCTCTATTCTACTCAAAATAGTTCTGAAGATTCAAAAGGAGGGAAACCTTCCAAATTCATTTTACAAAGCCTCCATCGTCCTCATTCCCAAAGCAGCTAAGGACATGACAAAAAAGGAAAACTACAGGCCAATATCTCTGATGAATATAGATGCAAAAATTCTCAACAACTTGCAAATCATAACCAACAACATATACCAAAGATTATGTATCACGACTAGGTAAGCTTTATCCCAGAGATGCAAGAGTGGTTCAATATATGCAAGACCATAAATATAATACACTATTTTTAACAAAAAGAAAGCTAAAAACCATATGATCATTTCAATGGATGCAGAAAAAGCATTAGATAAAATACAACATCCTTTCATGATTAAAACTCTCAGTAAGATTGGTTTAGATGGGTCATTTCGCAAAACAATAAAGCCATATATGAAAAACCTATAGCTAACATTATACTGAAGGGGAAAATCTAAAAACTTTTCCACTAAAAACTGGTACTAGACAAGGCTGCCCCTCCCCTTTTTTTGAGAGGTTTTTACTATAAGGTGCATGTGCTCACCAGAGAGACAGAGAGACAGAAAGTGAGAAATCACCCCCCAGGGGTGATGGCCATGCTGCAATCCCTTCTCTTTCATTCTCCTCTTGGGATCTTGGGCACACATACACACGTGCCTGGCTTGAGTTTAAGCCATCGTGTCCGGTACTTGAACTGTGTTCGGCTACATGGGAGTCCAGTGACATAGCCACCACACCAACTGCTGGTCCCAGGGCTGCCTACTTTTTCCACTACTTTTTAATATAGTGCTGGAGGCCTTAGCCAATGCAATCAGAAAAGACAACAATATAAAAGGCATTCAGATAGGCAAAGAAGAGTTGAAATTATCTTTAATTGCAGATGACATGATGGTATACTTAGAAGATCCAAAGGTTTCCATGAAAAATCTTCTTGAGTAATAAATGAATACAGTAAAGTGGCAGAGTACAATATCAACATGCAAACATTTATAGCATTTCTATATATGAACAACACATTGAATGAAGTAGAGGTGAAGAAAGGAGTCCCATTTACCATAGCCACAAAATGTATAATCCCATTTACCATAGCCACAAAATGTATAGGATGGCCATACCTAACTAAGGAAATCAAAGACCTTTACAAAGAAAACTGAAAATCTTAAAAAAAAAAAAAAAAGACATTGAAAATGGCATAACAAAGTAGAAGGGCATCCCATGTTCCTGGATTGGAAGAATTAACATAATCAAAATGGCAATTCTACCCAAATTAATCTACATATTTAATGCAATTCCAATTAAAATACCAGAGACATTCTTCACAGATCTAGAAGAGACAATCATAGAATTTGTCTGGAATCATAAAAGACCTCATATTACCAAAGCAATTCTGCATAAGAAGAGTGGAGTGGGTGGCATATCACTCCCTGACCCCAAGATATACTATAAAGCTGTGATAATCAAAACAGCATAGTAGTGGCATAAAAATAGACAGGTGGACCAATGGAATATAATAGAGACCCCAGAAATATACCCCAAAGCTTACAACCAACTCTTTTTTTTTTTTTTTTTTTTTTTTTAAGGGAGAAAAAAGTGATTTAGAGGGAATTAAGATTCCCCAAGGTGTTTTTAATCTCTTTTCACTCCAGGGCCAGGTGCCTCATGTAGCACTTAAAAGGGTTTCAAAAATGAAAGTAAATGCCTAGAACACAGAAAAGAGATATCCATCTACACAAAGCATCTGCCTTTGTTTAAGAAAAAAGTAGTTTCAGCTTTATGAACTTCACATCCAGACATTTTATAATTTTGATGTTATAGTTTTTATAGACTTCAGTTCATTTTGACAAAGGATACCAGTCAATCCATTTGGGAAAGGAAAACCTCTTTAGTAAATGGTGCTGGAAAAACTGGGTATCCACCTGCAGAAAGATGAAACTGAATCCCCATCTTTCACCGTTAACAAAAGTCAACTCAAAATGGATCAAAGATCTGAACCTAAGGCCTCTAACTGTAAAACTATTGGTGGAAAATACTGGGGAAACTCTGGGAGACGTTGGGGTAGGCAAAGACTTCTTAAATAAGACTCTCAAAGCACAAGCAATAATCTTTAAAATAGACAAGTAGGATTATATCAGATGAAGAAGTTTCTGCACAGTAAAGAGCACAGTAATTAGTGTGAATCGACAACTCTCAAAATGGGAGAATAGTTTTGTAAAATATGCCTCAGACAAGGAATTGATAACCAGAATACACAGGGAACTCAGGCAGCTTACTCAGGAAAAATGATTAACTCCATTAAAAGATGGGAAAATGAGCTGAACAAAAATCTCTGTAAGGAAGACATACGAATAGCCAAAAAGCATATGAGGGAATGCTCAATATCTCTCATCATAAGGGAGATGCAGATTAAAATCACACTGAGTTACCATCTAAGCCCTGTCAGAATGGTGAAGATTAAAAATAGAAAAAGTGATAAGTGTTGGTGGAGATGTGGTGAAAGGGGAACTCTTCTACACTGTTGGTAGGAATGTAAACTGATACAGCCTCTGTGAAAACAATATGAGGGTTCCTCAAAGATCTACACCCATTAGATACAGCAATTCCACTTCTGGGTATCTACCCAAAGGACAGGAGAATGCTCGGTTGGAAAAGTGCTGGCACATCAATATTTATGGCAGTATTATTCATGATTGCTAAGACCTGGATCCAAGCCAAATGTCTACAAACAGATGAATGGATGGAAAAAGTGTGGTCATAGACCCTATGGAATGTTTTTTGATAGAAAGTGGTTAAATATGGAAGCTCTGTTGCTGAGTGAAGCAAGCCAGGATATGAAAGAAAGATATTGTATGTATCCACATAATATATACTGACCATCCACACTTTATGGTAGAGATTGACATATTGGAGGGCATAAAAGCAATGAAAATAGTTATTATGGATGCTGAAGACAGTGTATAAGGGGATAAGAGAAGGGAAGAATATAGAGATGGATAGCAAGAGAACAAATAGAGAGGTATGACATTCGTGGGACACAGATATGGTTTATTTCCTGTTGATGATAACATGTATAGTATCCTCAACTGGACTGGTATGAGAAGTATTTCATGCTGGGTAAATTCTTTTTATAAGCCAGATGATATATAGTGATTGAATGTTTTAAAAATAATGAGAATAATCATCATCATCATCATCATCATCATCTGAAAAAAATGATGGAAAGCTATTTGATCATGATGAGGATGATGTGGATAGCAATGTTCTTGTCTTGACTGATATGCATGGTATTTCTGCTGGAAAATAAATGTAATACACTGTAAAGATATATGTGATTCTATGTAACAAAAAGATTCTGATAATAATAAAATTAAATTTTAAAAAACGTAAAAGAATTGTTCTTTTTGGGGGAGAGGTTTTTTCTTTTCTTTTTTTGCTATTGGGTGCGTGTGCTCTTCCAGAAAGACAGAGAGAGACAGAGAGACAGAAAGCAAGAAATTACTCCCCAGGGGGGATGTCCATACTGCAATCCCTTCTCCTCCATTCTCCTCTTGGGATCTTGGGAACGCATGCACACAAGCCTGCCGTGAGTTTAAACCACTGAATCCTAGACTTGAACCACTGTCGACTATGTGGGAGTCCAGTGATGCAGCCATTATGCCAACTGCTGGAAAAGAATTGTTCTTAAGGTGAGAGTAGGCATTTTCTGGAATGAGACACAAGAAAACTTTCTGGAAAGGTAGCCATGTTGATGCAGTAATAATGCACACTCTGCAATGCTGAAGCCACATGAGAAGTTCTCAGGTTTGGGAACCAGCAGTTAGCATAATGGCTATGTCACTGGACTCCCATGTAGTCGACTGCGGTTCACGTCCCGGATCCAGTGGCTTAAAACTCACGCCAGTCGTGTGTGCATGCGTGCCCAAGATCCCAAGAGGGAAATGGAGGAGAAGGGATTGTGGCGTGTGACCATCCCCCCTGGGGGGTGATTTTTCACTTTCTGTCTCTATGTCTCTCTCTGTCTGTCTGGTGAGCGCACCCTATAGCGAAAACCTCTCCAGAAAAAAAGTTCTCAGGTTTGTGTCCCTGTACACACCTCTGCAAACACAATTCATGAGGGCACTTTTCCATAGTGCTAACTAGCTGAGGCTAGGAGTAGGTCACAGTTTGAGCACCTTCTTGGGGGTTCTATTCCCTCAGCCTTTCTCACTAAAGAAATATATTTTTTAAAAAGTATTGTAAAAAAGCTTTCTGTGGAATGGAAATGTTGTGTCTGGTTTAGGGTGGTGGGTACTTGTATAGATTCAGTTAAAACCCATCAAACTTTTTTAAAGATCTGTTCGTTCTATTGTCTGTAAAATTTAATTCAATTTAAGAAGGAAAGCAAACAAACAAAATGCTTTTCATTGCTAGAGTATCAGACCTAAGTTCTAGGCTCCAGCTCCACCTTTTACTAGCTCAATTTGTTGAACCTCAGTTTCCTCATCTGAAAAGTGAAGGTCAAAGCAATATCTACTCCACAGGAATAGATGAGGATTAAAGACCTACAGCTCACAGTCCAGTGCTTGGCATGTAAAATGTACTTGTTCAGTGTTAGCCATATTACTGTTGTCCTTTTTTTCAACTGAAGAAACTGAGAATGAAAAACTGACTTGTCCAAGGATGTGGTAGTATATGATACAAGTGAAAAGTAAATCCAAATGGCCTTTTTCCAGAGTAGTTCTGCTTGCTGCTGGTGGTACTAATGAGTATCTTTAAATCTCGTATCAAATACTTTTGAAAATGAAGTGGACACTTGTGATTTATTGATTAATTGAGCCAACACAGAGACATGATAGGCAGTTAATTAATCTTCTATTATTGAACTGTATTACAGGAAGATTAATCTGGTAGTGTTCTGTAGGACAGACTGAATCTTTCAGAAACTGGTTAAATGTGAAGTAATTAAAGTTGTCCTTTAGGGAGGTAACTATGGGACTAGAAAAGAAGGAATGGATTCTAGATGGTGAATAGTTGGTTTCTTGGTAACTTGACAAGTGATTGAAAATGAAAATTGAGGGAGAACATGAGACCAAAGATGACTGTGAGGAATAGCAGGACCATTAATCCAAGTAGCAGTGTCAGAGGAGGATTTGTTGCAGAGTGGGAGCCATAGGAGTCTGTGTATAAGTTCAGGCCAAATGAGTGAGTGGCAGCAGCACAACACCCAGAAATGTAATGTCTGGCAGATTGCTAACTGAGAAGAGCTCCTTAGAAGAGGTGGGCCCAGGATGGGGCAGATTGGAGAGACAGACATATTAGTGTCAGCTGACATTCTCTAGGAGAGTGGAGCAAGAAGGAGGACTGAGGACTGAGGAGAGCCTTTGTGAGATGGCTGAGTTTGGAAGGCGGAAGAACCGTAAACCATGGAGTGGGGATGGAGGGAGGTGCCATGGTGGTTAGGGCACTGGACTCCCACATGGCCAACAGTGGTTTGAGTCCTGGACCTGGCGACTTTCTCTCTCTTGCGCTCTCTCTCTCTCTCTCTGGTCAAATTAAAAATAAATAAATATTTTAAAAGGAAGAAAGAAACCATGGAGCAGGACAGTTCCTGACTTCTGTATAGAACAATGGTGCTATTGTGGTTTGGCCACCTAGACATGGTTTATGCTATTTTCTTTATATGGTTGCCTCCTTCTTTGTACAATCAGATATATGACAAAACTGCTGTATTTCTTAAGCCTTCATAGGCCTTTAGGGCACGTTTATAGAAAACCAAGACCTAGAGATGTGAAATTACATAGAGGAGGTCAAGAGACCATGAGGGGTTAGGATGGCCCCTAAACTCCACAGTAATATTTTCTGTTAACTTTTCTCTTGTTGACAATCAGGCATTTATTGAGCACTCCTCCTAGGTGTGTGATAGGATAGAAAAGAATATTAAATTCTCAATTTGCTGATAATATTACTAGTAAGAAAGTAGACACATGAAACAGCTAGATAATAATGAAAGACCTTTAGATTAAATGCTAGCACTTCACTCTAGTCAATGAAGCTTGAAACTTTAGTCAATGAAGGTCAAAAGAGTAGAGAAAGTTGAGAATCAGTGAATTTAGGTGGCTCTGATATCATGGATGAGTCAGGACTTGAAGATTGAAGATGAGTATAAAATGAAATGAGAAGACTCAAAAAAAGGAATATTAACCAGTTTTTGCTTGTTTCGTTTTTTTTGTTTTTTTCTTTTCTTAGTTTTTTTCCTATAGTGTATATGTGTTTGCCAGAGAGAGAGAGAGAAAGTGAGAAATTAGCCCCTCGGAGGGAAGGCCACACTGCATTCCCCTTTCCTCTACTCTCTTTTTGGGATTTTGGGCATGCACACACATTACTGGCATGGTTCTTAAGATGCCAGGTTCAGGACTTGAACAGCACAGCTGGTCTTCTGGAATCAGGCACCTTAATCTCCACGCTACTTGCTGGCTCCTAAACCACTTTTTTAACAATGTACATGTCAAGTCGTTTTAACGTTTTTATTGGCTCATTTTGCTATGGATCCCTGTGGAATGAATGACTTCGTCGTCTGTCAGTCTTGTGCTAGTGTGAGGAGAGGATGTCCAGAGCCAGTTTACCTGTGAAAAGGGAACCCGTGGAATGTCCGCATTAATTAATTAATTCGACAGCCCATTTGCTTAACGACAGCTATGTACCCAAGCACAGTGTTGGAGATTAGAGATACAAATATGAAGAAGACAGTTCTCCTGCTCTTAAGAAATCAGTCATGCAGAAACAACTTTATGATGTTTTTAGAAGAAAATTGTAAAGTATATACTTGCCTGCTTTAAGGAATACTAACGGCTCATGAAACATTTATAGAAATTAGTCATATCTGAGAACTTACTGAAAATGTCAGTCATTTCCCCAAGGTAAAAATGAGACTATGTCTGGCCACAAGCAATAAAATTAGGAAATAATTTTTTAAAAAATGTCCCTCTCCTCCAGCACCTGACCCATCCAAAAAAAAAATCTCTCTTAACTTTTGGATCAAAGAAAGAATTAAACATGAATTACAGAATACCTATAAAATTATGTAATGAAAACACTGTATGTGGAGTAATACTAGAATTGTTCTTGTTGAAAAATTTATAGCTTAATGTCCATTCTCAAGAGGTTAGAAGATAACACTATAATCAACCTTAAAAGTGCAGAACTAAAAAATCAAAGCAGACTTTACTTAATTAGAAAGCATGAAAAAGAAAACTGGAACTGATAAATGCATCCAAAAGTTAATTTTTTGCTCAAACCCATAAAACAGAGATAACATTGGGTATCTTAATTAAGAGGGGAAAGGGAAGAACTCACTAATACAGATTAGAAATGAAAAATGGCAAACAACAACAGATGCAGAGGAAATTAAAAGAATCATAAATAGTACTTTGTGAACTTTTCAGCAAATAATTTTGACAATCTGGCTAAAGTAAATGATATTCTAAGAACACATTGATCACCAAAAAGTGATACCAGAACTATTACTAGACAGCCTAAATGCATAATACCCATGGAAGAAACAAAGTTATCTAAGACTTTTCCCTGGAAAAACACTAGATCCAAGTGGTTTCATGTGAGTTTACTCAAAATTTCAATAAATATGGAAGTTCTAGCCATAAAAATATTTCCATAGAAAGGAAGTCTTTCAAATTATACTTATGAACCCAACAAAATACTAATAACCTGAAAAGTTAGAACAAATAATAACATACTACAAAGTAGTCTTATTTGTGAATATCAGTGTAAAATTAATGCATAAATAAGCCTTTAAGACATTCAGTAGCATATAGCATATCGAAAATGATAAACAAAAACTAGGTGGATTTTATTTTAGAAGTATGAAGATGTTTCCATCTTAAAAAGTACTGAGGCTGGCAGGTGGCATGACGGTTAAAGGCATTGGAACTCCTACATGACTGACTGCAGTTTGAGTCTTGGACCATGGTGGCTTGGTTTCTCACTTTCCCTCTCTCTCTCAGTCTCTGTCTTTCTCTGGTCAAATTAAGATAAGAATGACAATAAATGAAATTAAATCAATAATTATTTTTTAAAAAGAAATATACTAACCAAACATACTGTATTTATAGGTCAAAGATGTCAGAAGTGAAAAGTTACAACAACAAAAGGGGGGAGGGGCAGTTAAACAGAATCCTAATAAATAGTTTTGGAGAAAATAAGACAGGGCAGATATTTCTTAATTCTATTTAAACTCTGTGTTATTATGTATATTTATAACTAAAAGCCAATTATGCTTAATAGTGAAACACTAGAACATTTTGTTAAAGTCAGTATTAAGACAAGAGAAGGTAGGGATCGGCTGGTGGGACAGTAAACATGCTACTGAACTCACATAGGAAGGGGCCAGGGTTTATGTCCTGGGCTCTCCCTGAGCTGTGGGGCACATGCACGTGCTCGTGATCTGGACTGTATGAGACTGAGAGTGGGTCATGATGTGGTTCTCTTTCTCTGTGTGTGTGTCTCTCTCTTGTTTTATCAAGTGTTCTAACAATTTTTTTAAAACTCTTTATCCCCCTCCCCAAAAAAAGTAATAAGGTAACCTGGGTTGGTCATATGGCCCAGTGGTTAAGGGAGCCAGATCCCACATTGCTAACTGCAGTTCAAATCCCAGCTCTCACAACTTGAAAAACGTGCAGAACCAGTGTGTGCGTGTGCATGCCAAGAATCTTGACAGGATGGAGAAATGGAAGAGAAGGGACTGCGGCATGAGTGCTTTCAGCCTCTCTCTTTATCTCTCTGTCTCTGTCTTTCTCTGGTTAGAGCATATAATCTCTGGCAATTAAAAATATATAACCCAATAGAAAAGTGGACAAATGAAACTAGCATTCTCTCTCTCTCTCTCTCTGTCTCTCTCTTTTTTTCCTGTGGAGGTAAAGATTGTTATTACTTCTTTGAGAGCAATTTGGTAATATTTACCAAAGTTTCAAAAGCATATTCCCTGACTTAGCACTTCCACTGCTAAGATTATCACCAAAGTGTAGGTGGTTAAATGGGCAAGAATGTTCACTTCAGCATTCTTGGTGAAAAACAAAGCTCTAGAGACCACCCGCTATCCATCAGTTGGGGCCAGGGTAAATGCATCCTGCCACACTGCTGGGCGCAATTCTTCACAGCCTACAGCTCTTTTTTTTTTTTTTTAAGATATTTAATAACTTTTTCAACTATGCTCCAAAATTTTTCCAATTTAGATTAATTAAGTTCATTAGCAAATCAATCAAATGGGGGGAAAGGCATAGAAAGCAACCATGGATACCAGAGAGAGTGTGGGAGGAGGATGGGACACGGCAGAGGGTGAGAGGGAATCCAGGATGGCAGGGAAAAAAAATAAGACGAAATATACAGGAAACAAGAAATGGAAAAATTTTGTTGATGTTAACACGTATGTTGATGTGCTTGATTGAGCCAATATACAGGGTATTCTGAATGGGAAATCCTCACAGCCTTTGAGAAGAATGAAGTAAGCTGAATGTAGGAAAAGCTCCAGATGCAGCATCTGCCTATGAAATAAGACGTAGAGTCCCCTCTGTGTTCTTAGGTACCTGGAAATGTTCTCTAGAAAGACTCATAATCTTCTCTAACAGAGGTTACCATGGAGAAAAAGAACTCCCAGTAGAAGATTAATAAGATAATTTCCCTTTCATTTCCTGATTTTTTTTTTACCCTGAGATTATTTTACCGTGTACCTGTTACCTTATTAAGTATTCAAATTTAAAAATATGGCCAGCCCCATAGCACAACAGTCAAGTACCACATACAGGGAGCCAGATCCCTCCCAGCTAATCATGGTTCAAATCCCAGCCCCAATGTCTTGAAAAACACTCTGAATACATGTGTGTGTGTGTGTGTGTGTGTGTCTCAATCTTGACAGGATAGAAAGTGGAGAAAGGATTGCAGTGTGACCATTGCCCCATTTGGGGTGGGGTGCTCTCTCTCTCTCTCTCTCTCTCTCTGTTTCTCTTTCTTTTCCTCTCTCTCTCTCACAAGTGTGCATGTCCTCTGGCAATAAAATAATAGTAATAATAAAATAATGAAAATGAGAAATAAGAACAAAGTACAGATAACCTTTTTTCAAATAACAGTACAAAATTTTAAAAGGTTTATTGCCAAGTCCTAACTTACTGCCTCTGTAGCTAGAATTAACACACTGAGTTAAAGTTAGCACAAAGTAGAGACCTGCTGCTTTGTTTAATCTGTATTGCCTTTTGGGACCAGCAGGTGGTGTGGTGGTTAAGGTGCTGGACATTCCCACATGGTCAACCTGGGTTCGAGTCCTGGACCTGGTGGCTTGCTTTCTCACTTCCTCTCTCTCTCACTCTAATCCTCTGTCTCTCTCTGGTCAAATTAAAAATCAATGAATGAATAAATAAAAAATAAAATAAATAGTTATTTTTTAAAAAATCTGTATTGCCTTTTTTTTTTTTTTGGAGAGATTTTTTTCATTGTAGGGCGCGTGCGCTCGCCAGACAGACAGAGAGAGACATAGAGACAGAAAGCGAGAAATCACCCCCCAGGGGGGATGGTCACGCC
>NW_006205008.1:53727-86266 GCF_000334495.1 Tupaia belangeri chinensis
CGTGAGTTTTAAGCCACCGGGTCCGGGACGCGAACCGTGGTCGACTATGTGGGAGCCCAGCGAAATAGCCATTACGCTAACTGCTGGTTCCCTGTATTGCCTTTTATTCCAACAAATAAGAAGGGTTTTCAAAAGTTTTATGGAGAGTGACAGCAGGTGGCATGGAGGTTAAGGTGACTGAATCCCACATGGCTCACTTCATTGTTCAAGTCTCAGACCTAAAGGCTTGAAAATCACTCAGACATCCTCTGTGTGCCCCCAAAATCGCAAGAGGAGCATGAAGAAGGGATTGTAGTCCCTGGGAAGTAATTCCCCCCCCCTTCCTCCCTCCCTCCCTCCAGCAAGCACACACACTCTAAAGCAAACTAAAAAGAAAAAACATTCATTGAAAATGAGTATTGTGAGAAAATGGCATGGATTTCACTTTTTTTTTTTTGCATCAAATAAACTCATACTCTAATTCTATTCTTTCAAAAACTACTTGAAGTTCTCTCTTATGTAGACTCAACTGAACTTTCTAAAGTACTGAGCAGAGCACTGTGGACTCCTGTGGACTTGGAGGACTCGAGGTCGGGATGGGTTGGGAACACTACAAAAATGCTGCCAGCGACAAAGCTGTGCGATTTAGCAAGACCCTCCCCTCTCTGAGCCTGCGTTCTCTCCTCTGTACAGTGAGACTGTTAGGGAACCAGAGGTGCTAAAAGACCCTTTAGCAACCAGATTCTGTCATTTATGCATATTCTAATCTGTCACGTTTCAATGGCACAAAGTGATTATGATGACAGCAGCAGCCTGCTAATAATGTCAACATGATGCTGCAAATAGCACATTCACGAGCAAACTCGTATCATGCCCAGGTCCCAGTGATGCCTTTTTAAATTTCCTTTCTCTTTTTGTTTTAGTTTGCTAGAGGGTGTGTGCACTTGAGGGGGAGGGGTGGGTAAGAAGGTGCGAAAGATGAAAAAACACCCCCCCAAGGGTATGGCCACCCTGCAATCCTGTCTTCATTCTCCTCTCAGGATTTTGGTCATGGACCTGCTGTGTTATTCAGGCTGCTGGATCAGGACTCAGGGATCACGGGCATATGTGTGCCCAGAGTGCTCAGAGCACTCTCCGGACAGGAACCCGGAGTCTTTTCAAGTAGGTTGGCCTAGCATTTTACCACTGTGCCACCTTCCAGGCTCTCTCCATGACACCTTACGGAAGCCTGGTGATTCTTTACCCCTCGTGCAGGGGAATGCAGAGCAGCTACATCTCACCTTCTCAGTCTCTCAGGTGTTTCCCAGGCTTCCCTCTCTCTCAGGAAAATCTCTTGTATCATTGTTCCCATTTAGTATTGTTTCTGCCCCATATTATATTAGGAAAGTGTTTTATGGTGCTAGAGTAGATTTCATGGCACACAACCTGTCATCTTTGGAATAGTATCCAATAGTGGTAATACTTCGGAACATTTTTTTTCTCTATATGTCTGTATCTTAGCTTTGTTTTCCCCTTCAGTGAGGAGAATGGGGTGTATAGATAATCCAAACACCATCTATGTTTGGCTTTAGAGTGTGTTTTCTCCTTAGCCTTGAGTGCTGGAATAGCTGAGATTCTGGGAACTGACTTGAAACCAAATCACAAAGCGTCTTAGCGAAGGACGATTTGACTCACAAGTAAGTAGGACGTTTTCCAAGTGTCCATTTTTTAGACCTTGCTCATCTCTTTCCTTCAGTAACTCCATGTTTGAATCAGCCCACTTTCTTTTGGACTTTGGCAAAACTGACCATTCCACTATTCCCTCGTGTCAAGAGGTGGTTGCCGTTTGGGTTTCTATTTGTAATTCGTGTAGAGCTGAGTAAATAGTATGAAACATAACTTCAATAAGTGGTTAGGTGGGAGACATTATCAAAACAACTAGAATGTGCTACCCACTGTCAATAAGCAGGAAATCAAAATTTCATGATCTTCCGTGACTCATGTGGAGTTGACATAATTTTGGCACCTTCTAGCTTTTAAGGAGGGGTGACCAAAAAAATAGGGCACTCAAATTTGCTCACATCAAGAAAGAATGGATTGCTTCCTCCTCTGTGACTCTCCATCCTGCAGTGCAGCACAGTATCACATTGTACTGTATCATATTGTGCTTTCAATGTTTTAAGTGGGAAGATGGGCAAACTGTTCATTCGTAAAGCCACTCCACCTGGCCCAAGTTTCCACATATGGTCAGTGTTCATCTGATATTTGCTAAATGTGGGACTTATCTCCTGAATGTGGGATTAACTTTTGAACCCTCACCCCCAAAATCGCAAGAGGAGCATGAAGAAGGGATTGTAGTCCCTGGGAAGTAATTCCCCCCCCCTTCCTCCCTCCCTCCCTCCAGCAAGCACACACACTCTAAAGCAAACTAAAAAGAAAAAACATTCATTGAAAATGAGTATTGTGAGAAAATGGCATGGATTTCACTTTTTTTTTTTTGCATCAAATAAACTCATACTCTAATTCTATTCTTTCAAAAACTACTTGAAGTTCTCTCTTATGTAGACTCAACTGAACTTTCTAAAGTACTGAGCAGAGCACTGTGGACTCCTGTGGACTTGGAGGACTCGAGGTCGGGATGGGTTGGGAACACTACAAAACACAGGGGGCACTCGATTGGGAATGACGGGAAGAATGCCGCCAACTAGAGAGCTGTGCGATTTAGCAAGACCCTCACCTCTCTGAGCCTGCGTTCTCTCCTCTGTACAGTGAGACTGTTAGGGAACCAGAGGTGCTAAAAGACCCTTTAGCAACCAGATTCTGTCATTTATGCATATTCTAATCTGTCACGTTTCAATGGCACAAAGTGATTATGATGACAGCAGCAGCCTGCTAATAATGTCAACATGATGCTGCAAATAGCACATTCACGAGCAAACTCGTATCATGCCCAGGTCCCAGTGATGCCTTTTTAAATTTCCTTTCTCTTTTTGTTTTAGTTTGCTAGAGGGTGTGTGCACTTGAGGGGGAGGGGTGGGTAAGAAGGTGCGAAAGATGAAAAAACACCCCCCCAAGGGTATGGCCACCCTGCAATCCTGTCTTCATTCTCCTCTCAGGATTTTGGTCATGGACCTGCTGTGTTATTCAGGCTGCTGGATCAGGACTCAGGGATCACGGGCATATGTGTGCCCAGAGTGCTCAGAGCACTCTCCGGACAGGAACCCGGAGTCTTTTCAAGTAGGTTGGCCTAGCATTTTACCACTGTGCCACCTTCCAGGCTCTCTCCATGACACCTTACGGAAGCCTGGTGATTCTTTACCCCTCGTGCAGGGGAATGCAGAGCAGCTACATCTCACCTTCTCAGTCTCTCAGGTGTTTCCCAGGCTTCCCTCTCTCTCAGGAAAATCTCTTGTATCATTGTTCCCATTTAGTATTGTTTCTGCCCCATATTATATTAGGAAAGTGTTTTATGGTGCTAGAGTAGATTTCATGGCACACAACCTGTCATCTTTGGAATAGTATCCAATAGTGGTAATACTTCGGAACATTTTTTTTCTCTATATGTCTGTATCTTAGCTTTGTTTTCCCCTTCAGTGAGGAGAATGGGGTGTATAGATAATCCAAACACCATCTATGTTTGGCTTTAGAGTGTGTTTTCTCCTTAGCCTTGAGTGCTGGAATAGCTGAGATTCTGGGAACTGACTTGAAACCAAATCACAAAGCGTCTTAGCGAAGGACGATTTGACTCACAAGTAAGTAGGACGTTTTCCAAGTGTCCATTTTTTAGACCTTGCTCATCTCTTTCCTTCAGTAACTCCATGTTTGAATCAGCCCACTTTCTTTTGGACTTTGGCAAAACTGACCATTCCACTATTCCCTCGTGTCAAGAGGTGGTTGCCGTTTGGGTTTCTATTTGTAATTCGTGTAGAGCTGAGTAAATAGTATGAAACATAACTTCAATAAGTGGTTAGGTGGGAGACATTATCAAAACAACTAGAATGTGCTACCCACTGTCAATAAGCAGGAAATCAAAATTTCATGATCTTCCGTGACTCATGTGGAGTTGACATAATTTTGGCACCTTCTAGCTTTTAAGGAGGGGTGACCAAAAAAATAGGGCACTCAAATTTGCTCACATCAAGAAAGAATGGATTGCTTCCTCCTCTGTGACTCTCCATCCTGCAGTGCAGCACAGTATCACATTGTACTGTATCATATTGTGCTTTCAATGTTTTAAGTGGGAAGATGGGCAAACTGTTCATTCGTAAAGCCACTCCACCTGGCCCAAGTTTCCACATATGGTCAGTGTTCATCTGATATTTGCTAAATGTGGGACTTATCTCCTGAATGTGGGATTAACTTTTGAACCCTCAGGACTCTCCCCTGCTTTTTAGTGTCTCTCACTATTTGCTATCCACCAGGGAAAGAAGAAGAAGAAAAAACTAGTTTCTTCAATCACGTTTACTTAAGATGCATATATTTTTACTAATAAAATACTTGTAAAAGCAATTTGTCAGTGATGTGTGCGCTAGGTAGTGGGGTCTGAGAGAAGACAGAAAGTGAGAAAGCACCCCCTATGTGGAATGGTCATGCCACAGTCCCTTCTCCATTTCTCCTTTCTTTCACAATATTGTGCGTGTGCGCACAGACGAATCTGGATGTTTCTCAAGTCACAGGGTCCAAGACTTGAACTGCACAGTCGGTGGTGTGGGATCCAGCTATTTTAACCACCATGGCATGGGCTGGCTGAAGAACTTACTTCAAGGTACATGTGAATCCACTGGGTGTCTTATTAAAATACACATTCTGACTCATTCACTCTGAAATGGGGCCGAGATTCTTCACTTGTAGTGACTAATGGTCCTGGTCCCAGATTCCACTTTGAATATCCAAGAACTTTGAGTTGGTTGTGTATGCTGTTAATTGACTGTTTATGCAGGAAAGACAGACACATTTTAGTTTCCCACTGAAAGTGTCATCGAATATGTCTTACACACTCACATAGATAGAAGGTGGTGAGGAAGGGTTAATAGGGTCGAGTGAATGATGTTCAAAAGGTGAGAAAGGAACTGATAAAGCTGGCTGGATCCTTAGGTGCTGTTCCTTAGCTCAGCAAACGGTTCCTGAGTGGGGGTAGAGTGAGTGGGGTCAACAGCTGAAACACAGGTGACCGTGGGTATGAAGCATGGCAGCTGTTTAATGTCTCCTCTGACTTCACACCCCCACTGAGGCCTTGACACATAGGACTGTGCTGTATCCAAAAGAAAGGGCAAGGAACGGTATTTTAAGACAGGCAGGTGGTAGTGATTTGTGTCACTTCTACAAAGATGTGATTACTTCTTGCCATAATTCAGGTATAATTTCTTGCCTTCAGTTTTCTAGAAATGTCTTACATAGAAATATACCGTGTGCATGCGCGTGTGCACACACCATTTGAAAGAAGAAAATTCAAAGCTCTTCTTTATCTTTCTTTGATATCTTTTTGCATTTCAGGTTCCTTGAAGTAGTTCTGCTAGTTTGCTTCCACATTAAAGACTGTAACAGGGCAGCAGGCTCTGTGGTGGAGGAAGTGGTAGCAATGCACAACAGGTAGCACCCGCATCCTCTCCTCACGATGGTTGGACTAGGCTGGTTGGAGATATATAGAAATCCAAGTAAATGTACTTTCTGAATTATCACTACATCACTTGTGACTGCCCTTTGATGACTGCACACCGTAACTAATCAGCACAGCCTTCCTTTTGGCCGGATGCTACCCTCCACCACAGCTCCACTAGAGCTGATGGCAAGCCCAACTCAATTAATTCCCCCCAAAAGTAAAGGGGGTCCACTCAGATGACCCAAGGCAAGTCTGGCCAAGGCATTCATGTATCAAAATGTGTGGAAGACCCACTATGTAGTTGGTTGTTGGAAAAGTCATGATGCGTTTTTGTATAGAAAAATATAGAAAACTTCCAACACCTAGTCTATGGCACTGGAATTCCATACAGCTTCCCTGCACAGTGGTTGTGATTTTCATATCAGAGGTTGGAAACCAAGGCCCGGAGAGATAAAGAACATGACCCAAAGTCACATAGTTACCATGCACTTCAGCCAGGATTTGAGCCCAGGTATGTTTGGCCCCAAAGCTTGGGCTTTGTCTCTCAAAATTACTCTGAAGTCCTCTGGTGAACCAGGCATCATTTGAAGCAGTTAAAAAAAAGAAAAAAAAAGGCACAGAGACTTATCGGTCAGAGGCTCTCCGTCGTACCTGTACCCCAGCATCGTCTACCCTGTTGTTTCCTTCAGGCTTTTCAAAAAGTCTGCCAGAAATGAGGAATGTGATAGCTTCGAAGATAACCTTTTCATCCTGTTTGACGATCAAAATCAAGGCGATTTTTATCATTGTGCATTCATTGCACCTGTTGGGCTTATTGGTCTAAGAGAGTTATAAGGTCTTCTCTAGGGCTTCTGGTTTTTGCCTCAAGTTTCTTTTGTTATTCATTTGATATTCATATATTTGGGTCATACCCACAACTCTGTATTAGAAATAAGTGTCTATAGGCTTTTGAGTGGTTCGGAGGGAGTCGAACGTGCCACAATCATAGCATGTATTTCAGCTGCACCATTAGCATATGAACTAGGGGAGTTTATTGTTCCAGTTTTAGTCATTATAATACAGTCCTGTTTAATATTGCATGGTCCGTGGGTTGCCACAAAGTTGGTACAAATTGGAGTGCTGATATAACATGAAATGAAGCGCCTTGTCTGAATGTTGCTTTTGTTTTGTATTTAACAAATTAGTATGTTGACATTTGTCACTGATGGATTTCATTATTTGCTGAAAGGGTTTTAGGGGGTTTGACAGCATGAATGGTTTGTCCTACAGACTTTTGAGAATTGATAAAAGCATCTTTGTTCTTTGTACAAAAGCACAACAGATAGCTTATTGATGGACACACAAAAAGGGACGGCTTGTGTAGCTGCAACATAAAATAAACCGAGAAAATAATTTTTGAGTTGCTACTTACGCTTTTATGTGATTTCTTCCTCTCATCCATTTTTTTTTTTCTGATTAAAGAATGTGTTTCATTCATCTCAATAACCAGCTCAAGAGCAATCAGCGATCTTTTGGTATATTTAAAATATTGGTTTATTTATATTCCACTTACATATTGTTTAAGACAGTTGACTTTAAAATATTACAAACATAATTGTTGTGTGGCGATCGCATTAATAACCATCCCCCCAGATAACAGAGAGATGAAAAGGAGGATCTAGCCTGTGGGACAAGAAACTAAAAGTCTCGTGTAGCAAAGGGAAAAAAAAAAAAGGTAACATTTTTAACTTGAAATTCTGGTTTAATTAAAACAGTTAAAGTACACATTTGTCTGTTACTTATTTTCCATATTATATTGAGAGGGATAACCTTATCTTTCACAGGGACCTTTGCTTACATATCATTGAGCTCCTACTGGGAAGCTGGTTACCTCACATTTTTACTCAACCCTGTTAAAGTCTATCATAAAATATACTCTGGAAAATGCGTGCACGTGCGCACACACACACACACACACACACACACACTTACAGAACTTCCAGTAAAAGCCATGGTAGAAAGCTACAAATAATGAAATCTATCAGTGATCAGATAATAACAGCCATCACTAACAACTGCCAACACTCAGACTAAAGCAATCAGATGCTGTGAGGAATCATCCATCATGCCTGTCATTTCTGCAGGGAGTGGAGAGCAGGGGGTCCGCAGCGGGGCAAGCCAAAGATACGGGGGTGGGATGCAGATCGAACCCAACCTGACGTTTCTACAGTTAAAAACCCAAGAACTGAAATAGAGGAAAGAAGTGAATTACTTAATAAAGAAGTAAAGACTTTTGTTGATCGGTGTGATCTCCATGAGGACCCCAGCCTATGTTCATTAGTGGATCCCGAGCTCCAGGCACAGGGCTTGCCCCTTGGTGGGCTCTCAGTAAATACTGCTGAGTGAGTGAAAAAAAAATCCCCCTTCCACGTCCTGTTTGTGCAGCCCTGTCTTAGACTCAGAGGGTATATTCCCTGAATGAGCACTCTCTGAACCACGGACACAGCACTGGTTACCCCCGTGGTATTAGGAAGAAGAGCTGGGCCTGCGTTCTCCTTCTGCCTCATACTAGCTTTCTGTTCTGCGTCTTTTCCTCTTTTTTTCCCCCCTCAGTCTTTTCCCCTTTCTGAGTCTTTAGAAATTATTATTATTCATTTTATTAATTGACGGATTTCTGTTTAGGGAGGTCACAGATGGGAGAGTTAATCTTCTAAGGAAAACACAGAGTTTTGTGAGTGACAGCACAGGATTATTTAGTCAGGCACCATTGGTTTTCCAAAGACACGGAAGAGCCAGACCTGTGGCCAGGCGTGGAACGAACGGTGGACTATTGTGCTTTGCGATTTCTGTGCACTGTTCCTCAGTTGTCCCTAGCCGTCACCTCGGGGGCCTTTCTGCTGAAGAGCAGACTGGCAAACCGAGAGACTCAGTGGCCGGCCCCCAGCTCAGGTGGGATTGCTGTGTCTGTGCTTTGAGGAGAGCCCTGTCTGTATATGGGCACAGTTGGCCGGCTGCAGAGACCCGCGAGGGAAAGCTATTCCAGGCAGAGTTCACACATCAGCTTGTTACGTGTGGGCAGAGGTGGATGGGGGAAAGGGCTGCCTGGCTTTGTGTGTCTTACATATGTGTATATGTATGAGTGCACATTCATTCACACACACACACACACACACACACACACACACACACGCCTCTCTAGCAAGATCTCAGGTTTCAGGGTGTCAGTAGGACAGGGCAGTTTTGCCCCCAGCCAGTGAGCTTCCCTTGAAGCAACTCTTCAACAGAGGGGGTGCCACCGGCTATCTCCTCTGAGCAGCTGACCAGGGTGCAGGCAGGCAGCTGCTCCAGAGATCTGAGGGCAAAAGGTTACATCCCACCCCCCTCTGAGCCTCAGTCTCCACATTTGCTCTTTGGAGGTGGAGGTTTCACTAAATGCCCTTCAAGTTCCTTTCCAGCTCTAATGTTCTTTGAACTCCAGGTTTCTTCCCTTCCAACTTAGGGAAATTATTTTCCCCACTTTTCCTGCGAGGGGAAGTATAAGACACCAGGCTGTCTCTGACGCCTGCCAAAGTGGCTGTTTTTCAATGGAAAGTCAGCTTCCTTCTCAGGTCGCTTAACATAGCAGAAGCTTCTCGAGAACAGAGAAGCCCAATGTTTCCCTCTAGCTTCTTGACGTCATTTGCCTGTGGGTGGGTTCCCATCCACCGCCGCCTCTCCAACCACACTGCATTTTATTGCACAGATGTAAAAAACACACCTTGGCATGGCAGGCCACCGAAAGAAGCAACGCAGCCCAGGAGCCCTGCCGCAAAGCTGTGGCACAGAGAGCTTCGGCTCGTCACTGCCCGTGCCAGGAGTACATGCACCATCCTCCCCCTGGGCCCCCCGCCAATACCAGGGGAATGTTCACATTGTGCTATCTCATGGGGAATTTGAAGAATCAGTTTGAAACGTGACCTGAAAGCACTTATCAATGTGAGAGGGCACATACGCGGTGGGGAAGAGCAAAGGGAGCTAAACATTCCTGGGGTGCTTACTGTGTACCAGGTACTGGGTTGGGCGTTTGCCTTTCGTTCTTTCCTTTACTTCGGCCTTATCATCGTCACACAGAAGACAGTCCAACAGTGGGGGTTTGTTTTTTTGAGACCCTAAAGCTTGTCAAGAAGACAATGTTTTGTAGAGAAGAAACCAAACTTACCATAAGCCCCCACCAAGTGGATTGTCTTTGCCAAACTTAACACCATCCACTCAAAGTTTTAAAAATCTGAGTATGTCCATCTGCAGTGCCCAGATAGGCACTGGAAATCACATTCGTTGACACAGATAATTTGCCCTTCTGGTGCTTTTGAATGTCAGAGCGTTCAGCTGATCGCAAATTTAGCTGCCGATAAATAACAGAGAAGGTTCATTTTATTCCAGTATTTTCCTTTCTACATTAAAAGTAGTCTTGCCATCTTTCCTAGTTCGTTTTTAGGTGATTAGTCTTAAAATGTGTAATAGGTGGTGAATTCAGAAGAACTGAATTTGGGCGCCAAAATAAGCAACGCTCCCTATGACCTCATGGAATAGAAACACATACTCGTTTGGGTCATGCCGGTTCTGAGTCTCCCACCGCCTCCCAACGCGGCCGCGTGCACAGTGAGGCGCGTGTGTGGAAATCACGCCACACAAGAGCTGTGACTCAGGTCTGTTCTCAGAAGAACTGAGGTAATGGCTATTAATATTTTATTTCATACATTATAGTGTTTGGAAAAGCAAACACACTGTCGTTAAGGTTACGTGCGTTGCCGCTCCGGCATAACCCAGTTTTCTTTATGCCAGGTTTTCTTTCCACACATGTGTTCAACCCAAAGGTGAATTTTCAGAGCCTTTAAAAAAAGAAAAAAAAGAATGAAAGAACAAAGAAAATTCGAAAACAATTAGGTAGAGTATTATATTTATACAGCTATGAAAAATATGACACCTTCTATAACTAGAAAAAAGTATGAAGTGTTTTCTTCTTCTTTGTTGTTCTTTCCTTCCACATGAAACTGGTGAACAACCACCAAAAACAAAGAAAAAACAAAAACACCAGTGTGGTTGAACCTTTCCTTATGGGAAGCCCTTTGTCTGAAAAGAAAAGGCTGAGTCTTCGCAGAGTGCTTTGCTGGTGTGACAAGCAGAACGTGCGTCTCGGGGGCATTTGCCAGTGTGGCTACGGCAGGGTGGCCCACTGATTTCTGCGCAGAGTGGCCTCAAGTTTCTAGCGTTCGATGAGTTGCCAGTTTCAGTCTCTCATCAACTCTGATGTGACTGCCATTTTATAAGACAGTTTTGAATAAAATGTTTTGCAGACATAGGGTGGATGCGAATTAGCCCTGGCTCACAGGGACTCCCACCTTTCGAAGGAAGGTGGCTGGCTGGCTGGGTCTTTGTTTTCTTATGTGAGGATGGAGAGAGGTAGGCTCCTTAGATCCCTGTGGATCGAGTGTGCAGGGGTTCTAGGACAAGTCCCACACCTTCTGCAACTTCACTGCTCGCTTCTCTACTCCCCAGGCTATCCCCCACCTGTGTCAGCTACGGCTGGACTATTAAGCCTGATCTGAGCAGGTCTTTGGGTCTGTGTGTCACTGCCCCATTTACTCTTCAACCTGTAGACTAGTTTTCTTGTTCTTGACAGTAGCCCCTGTACTATCTCTCACCTTCCCTCCTCACCTCTAGTTTGCATCAGAACAAGCCTGTTCTTGGGCCAGGCCTTTATTGTAGCCATGAAAGTGCTGGGCAAAGGAATCTGGATCCCACATGGCCAGTCAGGATTTGAGTCCCATCCTGGTAGTTGGAGAAACATGCTATGGGGAGCCAGCAGTTAGCGTAATGGCTATGTCGCTGGACTCCCATGTACTCGACCGCGGTTCGAGTCCCGGACCCAGTGGGTTAAAACTCACGCCAGGCGCGTGTGCGTGCGTGCCCAAGATCCCGAGAGGAGAATGGAGGAGAAGGGATTGCGGCGTGACCATCCCCCCTGGGGGGTGATTTCTCGCTTTCTATCTCTCTCTCTCTCTCTCTCTGCCTGGCGAGCGCACGTGCCCTATAGCAAAAAACTCTCAAAAAAAAAAAAGAAAAAGAAAAAAAAGAGAAACATGCTATGTGCATCTGTGCCCAGGATTCTGATAGGATGGAGAATTAGAGGAAAAAAACTTATGCAACATGACCAGGCAACGTTGTCGGGTGCTCTTACTTACTCTCTTGCTCACTCTCTCTCACCATCTAGCATTAAATAAAAACAAAACAAAACAAAACAAGCCTGTTCCGTTTCCCAGGGCCCTTCCTGGCAGCTAGGTAAGCGAACATTGCACGTGTCTTCAACTTGTGGTGAGCGACTCTGAAACCATTTTCTCTGTGTTACCTGGCCCCTTGCTCCATTGTAGGAGGGTCAGGTACTGGTGGCAGATTGGTCAGTTGAAATCATACTCCCTGATTAGGATCCCAGCTTCTTGGCAGTGGTGCCCCGCCTCTTGGCCTCTGGCTTGCAGGTGTATGTGAAGCTCAGTGGCCTTTGCTGCAGGAATCAGGCACACCAGCTGCAGGTCCTTTCAGCCTCCCTCAAGGGTTAGGGCCGGTTACTATGCCAAGCCTCCCTGCTCTGCCACTGCTCCTGTTTTGGCCTTAGACTTGAGAATGTGCTTCTAACCGAAGACAGCTGGCTTCACACTGAGTAGGCACACTGGTCTAGGGTCCAGCTCTTTCTGAAAACAGCAGGGCATGGAACCAGCAGTTAGTGTAATGGCTATGTCGCTGAACTCCCATGTAGTCGACCGTGGTTTGAGTCCTGGACCTGGTGGCTTAAACTCACTCCAGGCGCGTGTGCATGTGCCCAAGATCCCGAGAGGAGAATGGAGGAGAAGGGATTGCCGTGTGGCCATCCCCCCTGGGGAGTTATTTCTTGCTTTCTGTCTCTGTCTCTCTCTCTTTCTGGCGAGCACACGAGCCCTATAGCAAAAAACTCTCAAAAAAAGAAAAAAGAAAACAGCAGGACATCGTTTACCTGGGACCAGTCACCTGTACTTTTATATGGTGAGGTGCTGCAGTGTTCCTAATCCTGCTGCTTGAGATGCACAGGCCTTGGGCCAGTTGGTGGTGTGGTGGTTAAGGTGCTGGATCCCTCATGGCCGACTGTGGTTCCAGTCTCAGACCTGAGGGCTTGAGAAACATGCCAGGTGTATGTGTGAGCATGCCCAAATCCTCAAGAGGGGAATGGAGGAGCAGGGAATGTGGCATGGCCCTTGGAGCTACTTTCTCACTTTCTCTCTCTCTCTCTTATTCTCTCTCCAGCGAGTACACATGCCCTATTACAATTTTTTTAAAATAATAATAATCATAAAAAAAGAGAGAGTAGTATGAGCCTTTCATAGACCTTATGATGGGCCCTGATCTTCCTGCAGAGAAGGGTCTTGGGAGAGGGGCAGCCTATTAAGATGAGCCACATGAAATCGCCCAATGTGGGAGAAGCTGAACATGTTTACACTGTCAGTGATGTCACGTGGTTAAACCCTAAAGTTGAAAAGGTAGAGGAGGGCCAGTGTCTTGTCGTAAGCACACTTTTTTTGTTGTTGTTGTTGGAGAGGTTTTTTTGCTATAGGGCGCATGTGCTCGCCAGAAAGACAGAGAGAGACAGAGAGACAGAAAGCAAGAAATCACCCCCCCAGGGGGATGGCCATGCCGCAATCCCTCCTCCTCCATTCTCCTCTCAGGATCTTGGGCACGCACGCACACGCACCCGGTGTGAGTTTAAGCCACTGAGTCTGGGACTCGAACCACGGTCGACTACATGGGAGTTCAGCGACAAAGCCATTACGCTAACTGCTGGTCCCCTAAGCACACTGTTTGGTTTTTTTGTTTGTTTTTTGGGTTTTTTTTTTTTTTTTTTTGCCTAGTTTTATGTCAGATGCCACCAATAGTCTACAGAAGATGGTATTATTTTGGATGCTACCATTGCTGCTGTTATTTAGGCTATTTTTACAACTCCTGCTACTTGACATGACTTTAGAAACTATTGATGGAGGTGGGGGAATGCTAAGCCATCTCCCTGCTGCCCTGTCTCGGCCCCTGGACTGCCCCCTTTGAAACCAGTGAGCTCTGCCCCACGGCCATTCCGGTCCTCCCTGTGTTAGAACAGGACATCCCCAGCTAGTGTTCCGCTTCAGAGATAAGGGGTGGTGGGTGATCAATGGCCTCATACAATGTAGCTGTCACGGTTTCATTTTCAAAATGTCATGGCAATAAAAAAGCCATTTGCTAATAAAAAGGGTGGGATTCATCACACCGCGGTGTTCCCATCCATGCTATCACTGCCTCGCCCAGATTTCTCAGAGCAGCCTCTGGCTCTGTGTCGTAGCCGAATGATGTCATTCCAGTCGTAACGTAGTTTTCCAGCTGGCTGCGGTGGAAAAGAGGTTTATTATTGTGATATGTTTTCACCGAGTCTGAAAGAAAGTGAAGCAGACATGGATGTATGACAGTATCAGTTCTGTTTTCACAGGTGTGTCTGAAGGATACAAGGCACCTTTTACATGCAAGAGAAATGTGATTTTTGCAGCAAAAGCAATTTTAAAAAATCTTTCCTCAAGAGATTTAAAATGTATATATAATTAATGTTGGGAACTGGCCTACCTTGAGTAATTAAACTAGAAGGTTTAAAGGGTAGGCTGCCCAAGCTCTGGCCTCATTTCTGCCCCTACTGACAGGTCTCTGATTTAACCTTTGCTTCATTTTCTTCATGGAGAAGATGAAGACCTCTCTGGTGTGTGTGTGTGTGTGTGTGTGTGTGTGTGTGTGTGTGGTTTATTTCATTTTGTTTTGTTTCAGACTTTTTTGCCATAGGACATGTGTGGTCTCGAGAGAGAGAGACAGAGAGAAAGAGAGAGACAGAGACAGAGAGACAGAGAGAGTGAAAGTGAGAATCATTATCCAGAGGGGATGGCCACACTGCAATCCCTTCTCCTCCATTCTCTTCTCTGGACTCTATGTATGCATATACACACCCTGGGTGTGATTTTTCAGGCCACTAGGTCTAAGACTCAAACTACAGAGTCAGCCATGCGGGAGTCCAGTGCCTTAATCACGGCACCACCTACTGACTCATTATTTCTCTTTTTTTAACTTTTCATTCCAGTATGATGCATGCACGGAAGTGTACATGATAAATGTATAGCTTGTTGAATGTTCCTAAACTGAACACATCTCTGTAACTAACACCCTGACCAAGAAGCACAGTGTGATCAGCAACCCAGAATACCCTACCCCTTCCAATCACCTCCCACCTGGCACTCACACACAAGGCCCAGTGTCCTGACTTCAGCACAGATTTTAGCACACAGAGACCTGTGGCAGACTTCTGGCCAAAAGAACTATGTACCAATAAATTTGTGTTGTCTTGAGATACCAACTGTGGTAATTTGTTACAGCAGTCCTAGAAATGAATACAGAGATGCAGCTGGGAAGTAGTAGAGCCAGCAGTCAATGCTAGGGCTCTGTCCCCAAAGCCAAAGGTCTTAAAAACACCTTGAAATACAAGGGGTCACCAGCAAGATCATGGAAAATGCATATCATGAAAAAACTAGGCCTGGATTTTAAAAATGTTTTGTACCGATGTAAACTTATACTTCATTTTTATTCCCCACTATTTTTTGATGTACCCTTGTATAGTATTACCTTTATCTTCAAGAGGTTTTTGATCTTCTGTGGAGGACGAGATGGTAAAAAGAAAGTCTAGTGCCAGCCAGCAGCAGGTAGGTTAGGAAGTAGGTGGCATGTGTCTTTAAGGTACCCTTCCTTTCCCACCTCCCAGCCCCATATTTCCAATACCTTCTGCGTTCAGAGATATAATGTGGTATGTTACTAACCCTTCAGTATGTGTTATTTTAGTGATCCACCTTTCTGAAGTTTTCTTTAAAGAAAAAAAGGGCTGGGGGCTATTTGCTTACTTCTTCCATGAGAGAAAGAGATAGTCCCAGCAGGATCCATGCCATGGTGCACCCCTAGCCTTAGCTGGCATGTGTGACAGCATGGGCACAAATCCACTGACGTGCTCAGAGATGCCCTGAAATGTCATCCCGGAACCTCTCCCTATGGGTGTAGTTGTGTCACCCCTGCGCTAACACCTGGCCGTACTTCCTGAATCTTCTAAGAGCTGACCCAAGGAATGACTTGACTATTTATGAGAAGGAGGTCTATGCCCGGGTGCTGTGGCCAACCCTGAAGGGGTTACCCGTCTCTACTGAAGAATCAGAACTGCCAAGGATGGTCTCTCTTCCCCATTCTGCCTCACAGCTAGAGGTAACCAAAGAGTCTAAATCAGCTCTGGGTTTTCTAGGAACAGCTTTGCCCTCTTATGAAAGGGATCAATGTTGTTGGCTCCACCCCGTAGATCCCTGTTGAAAAAGAACATGATACCTGGAGTGTGGTGGTGAACCTGTGACCATGAGGTGGCAAGGATCAGGACAAAAGTGAGCCTGGTCAGGACAAAGAGTGGGGAAATAGACCTCCAGCTCCGCTGTGCCAAGCACTGCACTCCTCTAAGAGGTCTCGCTATGAGAAAAGAAAGCACTGCTCCTGTGTGTGCCAGTGTTAGCTGTGTTTCTGTTACTTGCAGCTGAATACACTCCAAATGGATCCAGGTGACTTTCAGATCACAGTAAGGCAAGCACCCAGGAATGGGCACATGGACAGAAAGAATTATTTAGAAGGAATGGAATGTTTGTAATTCCCACCCATTCTCTCACCATGGTGAACATATCCAAAGAATGATGAATCAAGGGAACCATCCAGAGAAGAGAGATTTAGCTGTAAACATCCCATAAATCTGATGTATTCCATTTGGAGAAAAGACGTACAGGGCTCATATTTTAAATAAAAATATTAGGTTAAAAAAAGAAAAAGACAACAGGAGGTTGAGGCCAGCAGGTGGCATAGTAGTTAAGGTGCTGGACTCTTATATGGCCTACCATGGTTCAAATTCTAGACCCACTGGCTTAAAAAATCATGCTGGGTGCTGTGCATGCATGAGAAATACCCAAAATCCCAGGAGAATGGAAAAGACGTGATTGTGAGAAGAGATCCTTCTCGCTGTCTCTCTGTCTTTCGCTAACCAAAAACAAGTTTTGGAGGGCAAACCCTTTTATTTGTTTATTTTTGTTTCTGATGAGGTTTGTGACCTTTTTAAAGGGACATACTATGAAACTGAATCCCTCTAGGATGGCCATCTACCCCATACTGTGTAAGACACCCTGGACAGTCTGAGGCATATTATCCCTTTACGTCCACAAGCACAGTGCATCCGTCTATCCATGGAGTTGCAGTTGGAGGTTAGGAAATATGGCTGTCGTTCTTAACAGCTCAATTGTTTACGAACCTCCCATAGCCAGGTGATCCCTTATCCTTACCCTGCTTGTGGATGCAGATGAGGACTTTCAAAAATTAAGAAAGACGTTTACTTTGTAAGGGTGATCACGGAGAAGATCTCTCACCATAAAGATAACCCAGCAGGCTAATCCTTTAAACAGAGGTGGTGATGTATATTGTGGCAGCTGAATGCCCTTCACAGCCAAGCGAGAACAATCAGCGAATTCATTCATTTAATTCATGAATTTTCCTTCTATTTACACTTTAAACAAACATGCCAGTTGTTTGCTTAGTTAACAAGCTCTGCCTTCATTATGAGCCATTAGCGGCTAGTAATAATTGAAACTGTGTTTGGATTTCAAAAATACAATAAAGCTAATTAATTCTACCCTTAGTAATGTGGAATTTGTAGTGACTGACCTAAGCTGGGCTGAAGTTTGTGTTTTGCCCTCTCTATGAAGCAGTCCGCCAGATCATCTTACAGCCATAAACACAGTTGATGGTAGACTCTTTCACAAGAAAAACTAGAGGTTAAATTCAAATGTCTACAAGGGGGTCAGGCAGCAAATATAAAACAGTGAATGGGTAGAGCAACCTCTGAGAAATGCTTGGTCTTCCTGTCTACTTTTGATGAATTTGTGAATGTAAGAAATATTTCACTTTTCGCTTAATCCTGCTATAAGGGAGAAAAGGACACACATGATTCTAAATGACAGGTGGATGTACCCAGTGTTGAGGAGCAGGGAGTAGGGGGAGCCACTGCAAATTGGAGAGGCCAGGCCCTCTCCGAAAGGGCCAGTTGCTATTTGGTCACAGTTGCTACATAATAATATGGTCTAGTATAGCTACTTCTTTCACATTTTCAATATAATTTAAAAATCGGGGTTTCAGGGACAGCAGGTGATGTGGTGGTTAGGGTGCTGATCCCACATGGCCAACTGCAGTTTGAGTCCCAAAACTGGTGGCTTGCTTTCTTGCTCGCCCGCTTTCTCTCTCTGTCTCTCTGATTAGCGTATGTGCTCTATAGCAAATCAAAAATAATTATAGATACAGTTAAAATAAATAATTATTTTTTAAAAAAGAAAGAAAATTGGGATTTCTTTTTTTCCTTAATTGCCAGAGGGCATGTGTGTTCATCAGAGAGAGAACAAGAGAGAGAAAACACCCCCCAGTGGGGCATGCTCACTCTACAGTTCCTTCTCTCCCATGTCTTCATCCTGCCAGGATTTGGGCACATATGCACACATGCCAGGCATGTTTTTCAAGCTACTGGGGTTGGGCTTTGAACCATGGTTGGCCACAAGGGATCTGACTCCCTTAACTACTAGGTTATACGGTCGGCCCCTAAACCAGGGTTTCTAGATAACATCTTCCCACTTGTAAGCTTGGGCAGTGATTTATTTATTTTTTTAAAACAAGTTAATGCTATGCAGCCACCACAGCATAGGTCAGCAGTTCTCAGAGTGTGGTCCCTGGACCAGCAACATCAACATCCCTGGAGACTTCACCAAAATGGCGATCTTCAGGCCCTACCCAGGCCTACCCTGGCAGTGAAGCCCAGTGATCTATTGGGTCGTCAGAAAAGTCATGGCATATTTTTTTATGTTTTTCTGTGCAAAAATACGGCATGACTTTTCTGATGATGCAATATTTTAACAAGCCCTCCAGGCAGGTTTACCAGGTTTAGTGTATACTGCTTGGAACCTACTCTAAAAAAATCATTAATTGTTGGTCTGAAATTTAGATTTAACTAGATGTGCTGCTCTTTACCCAGCAAAACTACCTTCAGGAGGTTTCCATCCAAGTTGGTGCTGATCAAGTGAAACCTGTGAATGGGCCAGGCTGCCTGTGCGTGAATCAGCGTTGACACTTAGGAACCATGACAGCTTAGACAAGTGAGGTAGCTCTCTGTGGCTTGCTTTATTTGTGTGTAAACTGATCCTATTACTACCAATAATTATTATTTTTATTGCTAGCGCTCCCTTTTAAGTTTGATGTTAGAATTGAATGAGTTAATACACATACAGTACTTCGTACTTTGCCCGAGAGACAGTAAACGATATCAAAGTATTTCCTGTCATTATTTTGTTTTCCTTCTTTTCTCCGCCATCATCTTCACTGCCACTGCCACCACCCACGGTCAGGGAATACTTGGACTCACCTTGCAGTTCTTTTTGTGGCTCTCGCTTTGACTTAGTTCGGAGTTGTTTCTAACGCCTTATTCCCAAAAGAGCTCCGGTGCTTGTTTCTACCCAAGTAACCTCCCGCTCTGAAATCTATTGCAGTTAACAGTGTGGCAGTCTGGTGAGGGGAGCACATCTGTGCTTGATTTTGGTTGGTTTGTGTTAGTTTTTTAATTGCCCCAGGGTACATGCACTCACCAGCGACAGAAAGGAAAAGAGAGACAGAGTCCCTGCAGTGGGACACGGTCATGCCTCAGTCCCTTCTCCTCCATTTCTCTATCCTGTTAGGATCTAGAACATGCATGTGCACATGCCCAGCATGCTTTTCAAGCCTTCAGAGTCAGGACTCAAACCCTAGTCAGCCTTGTGGTATCTGGCTCTCTCTGTACAGTACTTAACCAATGCTCTATGGAGCCAGCCTGAATCCCATTCTTTCTTCCACACCAATGTTCTGCTTCTGGAACTCTCTGTTGGTCTGCGTTCAGGTCTGTTGCGATACAGCCCATCCTTTCTGCTTCATGTGTGCCTTCACCAGCCCCAGCACAACACTTAGACATACTCCTGACGACAGCTTGGGCTTTCAGATTCCCACACACCTAGCTGGGCCCTAGGTGCTTGCTCTCAGTTGAGGTGCCTCCCTTCCCAATTAAATTTCTGCATACTCTTTGGGAAATCCCCACCTCTTTTTCCTAGGCAAGGAACATGAGAAGGCTTGACGTGTGGATCCAAAGAGCGTATTTCAAAGGAAACCAGTAACCACACTGAGCTTGCTGAGGGTGGTTGCAGGCTGCCCAAACGTGTCCCTTCACGAAGCAGCTTTCCACGCTTCCTCATGATCACAAATGACTGACTCTTGTGCATACAGTGAGAACCAACCGGATGAGCTATTACAGTTCTCAGTTGCACCATTTTATTGCTGTTCTGGGAATGGAGCAAAATGCATTATTTTATTCAATAGAGATTTTCCCTGTATCACAGTGGAGGCTAATTTTATTAGCACTTTTTATGGGAACAAACATGCTCGGCTTGGTAGGGGAGGACTGAGGTGGAGTCATGGGGATGTGAGGGAGGGGAGAGAATCCCATTTTGTCATCTACATGCTCCAGCAGAAGCAGCCAGCACACTTTAATTGGTAATTACTTACTTATCAGAAGAATTCTCCAGATCCTACAGCAAATGCATAGCTCTCAGTGGATAAGTAATGTAAGGATGAATCTAGAGACACATCCAACTACAGTAAATATTTGATAATGCAGTGAGTATTGATGTATCCTTGGGGTCCAAAGTGTATAGTCATCAGAATGTTCAGTTACTGTCACAAAAAGTTATTTCTTTGTCCTCATTTATGAGAATCCGGAACATGTCCTTTAAGATTCAGAGAAAGGGGGTCAGCAGATGGCATAATGGTTACATTGCTGGACTCCCACATGGCCCACTGTGGTTCAAGTCCTGAACCCAGAGGCTTGATGCTCACACTGGGCACGTGTGCATGTGTGCCCACAATCCCAAGAGGAGAATGGAAGAGAAGGGATTACAGCATGGCCACTTCCTCCCCCCGAGGGATTATTTCTTGCTTTCTGTCTCTGTCTCTCTGGCGAGCGCATACACCCCATTGCAAAAAATCTTTCAAAAAAAAAAAAAATACAGAGAGGAAAGGAGTCCAAATCTAGTTGGAAAATTCAAATACTGGTTTTGCCTTTGATACTTTAGCTTTAAAACATGAAGCATTTGGGACCAGAAGTTAGCATAATGGCTATGTTGCTGAACTCCCATGTAGCCGACCACAGTTCGAGTCCTGGACCCGGTGACTTAAACTCATGCCGGGCACATGTGTGTGCGTGCCCAAGATCCCAAGAGGAGAATGGAGGAGAAGGGATTGCGGCATGGCCATCTCCCCTGGAGAGTGATTTCTCACTTTCTGTCTCTCTGTCTCTGTCTTTCTGGCGAGTGCATGCACCCTATAGCAAAAACCTCTCAAACAAACAAACAAACATGAAGCATTCACTTGCAGCTTTATTGAGTTTCTTAGATGAGCATAACTACAGATACCAACCACTGCCCTTTACTTAGGTGGGGTATTCCGGGGGAGAGTATAATCCCTGACAGTTGAGCACCAGCTTTGCCCCATTTCTCATGAGGTGCTAAAGTCTGCACAGCTTCCGACTCTCCGTTGCCCAGTAGTGCAGAGGTCAATGTCTGCTGCTCTGCCTACCAATAGCTACGCTCTGCACAGTAGTGCGAGTGTGAGCATGTGTGCGTGCATGCACATGTGTCGAATTATTTAGACATGGTCTTGCAGTGTCCCATTGTTGCTGCCACAGCCTCTCAAAAAGCTGGCTTTTTGGATGAGCTGTGAATCAAATCTGGACCTTCCATTTGGCCTCAGCCTGCTAGACAGCACTGTCTAGCTGGCCTCTATTATTTAGAATCAAAAGGCCTCTGTTTTCAGGAGTCAAGGTGGTTCTATGTTTTCTGAAGTCCAGATTGTCCTGTATTTTCTGGAGTTAAGGTCATCTCTGTATTTGGTCATTGCCGTGCTGTTTGTTTTCCCATTAGCCAAGGCCAACACTAAACCAAATTGTGAGGAAGGGAACAGTATAATACTGTGTGGTCCCCAGGTCTCCCTTTCCCTCCTGTCTCACTAGGAGCCCCCGCTCTCCTCCTCACTGTCATCTGTGCTCTGCTTTGAAACGCTCCCTGTCTCCCACGAACATCCATCATGAACCCTGATGGGATCTGGGTCTCAGTCCTTTGCCCCTCCACATGAAATGAAATCATAAACGTCTTCTAAAATAACTTAGGAGTTAAGAGAGAATATAAACTTGGAGATCCTATGCTCCCGCATAGTGTGTTTTAAAATTGCTGTCTACTTGCCCCTTGTCAGTCTGCTTCTTTCACATAGTTGACTACTTGGCTATATTATCACTTCCATTTTCCTAATTTCTTCATCTACTTCCTTCATCTGACTTGCCTCTTCCTGGCTTGTTTTCTGCTTCCATCTCACCTTTGATGGCCTTCCTTGTTTTCTCTCTTCCCCTCATTTTGTTATCCATGTCTCATCTTGTTATTTTTTCTCATGTCATCATCTCCTCCCTTCATCTCTTGGTCTACTTCCTGCATCACTTCTACTTCCCTCATCTATTTATCTATTTCATCTCCTTATCTACTTCCCCCCTCTCCTTATCCACTCCCCCTCTCCTTATCTACTGCCCTCATTTTGTCACCTTGGCTCCTGTAGCCCTTGGAGTGCATGACCTACTTTCAATCATCTCTACTCAAAAAGAATATTAAACTTTAGGAAGAATAGGTAGGAGGTAGGAGCCAAGGAGAGGCAGCCCCTCATGTCACCTTCTCTGTGTTTCTAGACTCATATACTAGTGACTGACCTAAGCATCCTTCCCCCTGCTTGTCTGAACATCCACTGTAGTGACCCACTGGGGACTCCCAGCATAGGACGGGTATGAAGAGCTCCTCACTGAGTCTCTTTGGGGACATCCACAGTGGTCTGGTGATGCTCTCCTCACTTCGCACCCTTTCCCCTTCCTCTCTCCCCTCCTTCTCACTGGTGAGAGGGCGAAGCCTTGCTGAATAGATGGCCTGATAACCTACGGGCAGTTCTAGCTGTGATACAGATTTAGGGAACAGAGGTCCCAGGATGAGGTTGGTGGCTTCCCCCTTGTTGGACTCTGAAGACAGAGCTCCTGGGACAGCAGTGATCATTGTGCCACCAGGCTGGGACTGGCACAGAGGGAGAGAAGCCCAGAAGTGGCAGGTATAAGACCAGGGACCCTGGACGGAGTGCATCAGAGGGAGGCTTCAGAGTGAAGATTGTGTGCATGAGTTCAAATACTGGCTCCATTTCTTGCCAGCTGTGTGATGTTGGGCTGGTCACTTTGCATCAAAGTGCCTCATTTTGATCATATCAGAAATCTATCTCTTTAGGTTGTGGGTAAAGGAAACTATATCACTCAGCACACAGCAGATACTGAAGCAATGTTGAGTCTTCAGAGGGAAGGTATGTTGGGCCAGCCCCATGGCACAGTGGTTAAGCACTGTGCATTAGAACAAAATCCTACATGGCTCACCACAATTGAAATCCAAAATCTGGCATCATGAAACTACTCCAGACACATTTTGGGTATGTGCCCAAAATCCTGACAGGAAGGAAGAATGAAGAAAAGATTGTGGCATAACCACACCCTACTGGCATGTTTCTCTCTCTCTCTCTCACACACACACACACACACACACACACACACTTCTGAGTACATGTGTCCTTTGGCAATTAAAAGAAAAAGAAAAGAAAAAGAAATCACATTAGGGGACCAGCAGTTAGCGTAATGGCTATGTCGCTGGACTCCCATGTAGTAGACCGCGGTTCGTGTCCTGGACCCGGTGGCTTAATACTCACGCCAGGCGCATGTGCGTGTGTACCCAAGATCCCGAGAGGAGAATGGAGGAGAAGGGATTGCGGCATGGCCATCCCCCCTGGGGGGTGATTTCTCGCTTTCTGTCTCTCTGTCTCTCTCTGTCTGGCAAGTGCACATGCCCTATAGCAAAAACCTCTCAAAAAAAAAAAATAAGAAATCACATTAGGATGATTTTGGCACAGGTAAAGAACGTAGCAGTGGGTCACCTCAGTCATTCTCTGTTATGATCATGTTAGTTGTATGAGCAAAAATTCATTAAGATAAATGAGGAGATCCTTTACTGTCTATGTATGCTTCAGAACTTGTAAAACTTTTACTAACAGCCTAACATCAACGTTATTGCTCTAACCTAGGTCCTCTTGAACATTGATCAGATGTAGCAAGTTTTCAGAACTCATGTCCACCTCTCTCTCCAAAAGAATATTCCTCGTCTTCTGAGCATCTGGTTTATAGATTATGCTGTGTAATTACAGTGGGACACCAGAAGAGGAAAGTGGAAAATGACTGTTACCTCTGAGCAGTCTCAGAGCCAGAGGGAAGGAGAGAGGGTCTTGCCAGGTCATCTGGGCCATCTCTTTATCTTCGAGACAAGGGATGCCTCCCTGACAGTAGCCAGCAGCCAGGAAAGAGGGATGATGCGTCATGCATCGGGGGAAGTGCTGGCATGTATCACTTCACACCTTAGGCAGGGAAGAGAAATGTTCCGAACCTGAGGGAGGGGGAGTGAGGATTTGTCCTCCCTTTCAGATTGCCCCAGGCGCCTACAAATCTTCGTATCAGTTGTCTGAGTTAAATTAGGAAGTAATAAAGTCACACAAGCAAAAGCTACTTTCCAGTAATTCTAAGACCCTTAGAACTATCCTCTGACTTTGGAAGAGCAAGAGCCTGATTTCCCTCTTTCTTGGTTCTTCCTTCCTCTTTATAGTGGAAATAGGCTCCACATATTGAAATTGTGAAAAGTGAAGGTATGTTGGGCCAGCCCCATGGCACAGTGGTTAAGCACTGTGCATTAGAACAAAATCCTACATGGCTCACCACAATTGAAATCCAAAATCTGGCATCATGAAACTACTCCAGACACATTTTGGGTATGTGCCCAAAATCCTGACAGGAAGGAAGAATGAAGAAAAGATTGTGGCATAACCACACCCTACTGGCATGTTTCTCTCTCTCTCTCTCACACACACACACACACACACACACACACACACACACTTCTGAGTACATGTGTCCTTTGGCAATTAAAAGAAAAAGAAAAGAAAAAGAAATCACATTAGGGGACCAGCAGTTAGCGTAATGGCTATGTCGCTGGACTCCCATGTAGTAGACCGCGGTTCGTGTCCTGGACCCGGTGGCTTAATACTCACGCCAGGCGCATGTGCGTGTGTACCCAAGATCCCGAGAGGAGAATGGAGGAGAAGGGATTGCGGCATGGCCATCCCCCCTGGGGGGTGATTTCTCGCTTTCTGTCTCTCTGTCTCTCTCTGTCTGGCAAGTGCACATGCCCTATAGCAAAAACCTCTCAAAAAAAAAAAATAAGAAATCACATTAGGATGATTTTGGCACAGGTAAAGAACGTAGCAGTGGGTCACCTCAGTCATTCTCTGTTATGATCATGTTAGTTGTATGAGCAAAAATTCATTAAGATAAATGAGGAGATCCTTTACTGTCTATGTATGCTTCAGAACTTGTAAAACTTTTACTAACAGCCTAACATCAACGTTATTGCTCTAACCTAGGTCCTCTTGAACATTGATCAGATGTAGCAAGTTTTCAGAACTCATGTCCACCTCTCTCTCCAAAAGAATATTCCTCGTCTTCTGAGCATCTGGTTTATAGATTATGCTGTGTAATTACAGTGGGACACCAGAAGAGGAAAGTGGAAAATGACTGTTACCTCTGAGCAGTCTCAGAGCCAGAGGGAAGGAGAGAGGGTCTTGCCAGGTCATCTGGGCCATCTCTTTATCTTCGAGACAAGGGATGCCTCCCTGACAGTAGCCAGCAGCCAGGAAAGAGGGATGATGCGTCATGCATCGGGGGAAGTGCTGGCATGTATCACTTCACACCTTAGGCAGGGAAGAGAAATGTTCCGAACCTGAGGGAGGGGGAGTGAGGATTTGTCCTCCCTTTCAGATTGCCCCAGGCGCCTACAAATCTTCGTATCAGTTGTCTGAGTTAAATTAGGAAGTAATAAAGTCACACAAGCAAAAGCTACTTTCCAGTAATTCTAAGACCCTTAGAACTATCCTCTGACTTTGGAAGAGCAAGAGCCTGATTTCCCTCTTTCTTGGTTCTTCCTTCCTCTTTATAGTGGAAATAGGCTCCACATATTGAAATTGTGAAAAGTGCCGAACCCACAAGAAGCTCAAGCTTGATAAATGTAAGCCTATAGGACGCGTCCCAAGGATCTGCATGAAAAGTGAAATTGCTCCCTGGGAGGGGAATTGGGATCTGCTCCAGTGTAATGGGAGGGGCCATGTGGGGCTCTTTTTGCCCTGAACCAAAAGCAGTTTCCTGTCCTCTGGGCTCCTCCCAGCAGCAGTGCTGACCTGCAGGGGCGTCAGTGTCTAGTTGGACTACTGAGTGCTGCATCCATCGCTCCCTGAGCAGCAAGATGGGCCGTGCTGGTCTGGTCTCCCTGGAAAAAGCAGAAATAAATCAAACACCAGCTCCTACTTAAGATCTGATGAAATTCTCCATTTCCGCTCCAAATTGAATTCCTCCCGAAGGATCTGAGCAGCTCCTGGGAGTAATGAAGGCACTCCTTCCTCCTCTGCTAGAAGCATGTTTTAAATTAACGGACACGACATCATAATCTGGGTGGGGAGGGCACGTTAAGGAACAGTCTTGAGAAACTGTTTTCAGACCAGACATGATATTTTCGATCTCAAGGGGCAAGGCGGCAGACAGGCAATGTGCTTGACCTCTGTCAGGAGGCAGCTCCCCTGGTGGTCTCCTGGGAATGAATGACAGGTGCCCCGTGTGGCTCCTCCCCACACCCTGCCTGCCCACCTTTCTCCTCCACTACTTGCAAGCAAGAGAGGATGTGCTTTCTGAGACTGAAAATAACACTTTCCTGCCCATCTGTTATTTGGGGAAAATGATAAACTCTATGATAACAAAAAAAAAATAAAGTTTTTAAGATGAAGATGTCATTGAAGTGATTATCTTCCATCTTCTCTAACAATGATGAATTGACAATCTGACATTTGTAGAGGCAGTTGACACAGACCCTTTGAGGAGGAAAACAAAAACAAAAACAAAACCCAAACCCTATTTTCCAATAGGCCTTGTCAGAGTGAAGACCGATCACCAGCTGGCTGATCCTGGCCGTGAATAAGATCTGGGAGTAGAGGAATTGTGTGAGGACCCCCGGGTGAGCCTTATAAATCGAGAAGGTGGGAGTAGAAAATTCTAAAACTTTGTTCTGTGTTGAAGGTGGACATGAAGTAGCTTGTCTGTTGGTGAAGGGATATTTTATATTACTCCTTGAAGTAAGCTTAAGAACATTATTTTATTTTTCTTTGCTCACTGCTGAAGAGAATCAGTTTAACAAAGATAAGAGGTTTAAAAAGTCTACTTAACATGAGAAATTCTGACATTTAGGGTCAAAAGGAGAGAAGGAAATTCTCCTCGCAAGAATTTTCTATTGATCCTTTTATGTCAGAATTTTATTAACAGCCCTTGAGACAGGTTATCAAGACCTCATTCCATGGTTTTGATTTAATTTTAAGAACGAAGCCATTTCCTTCCTGGGGAAATAGCCCTAGTGCCTAATATGTAAAACCCAACTTTCGAAGGGCAGAATGGACTGCTGGAGATTTACGGTCAGGCGCGCAACCAGAATCCAGCCTTCTCAGGGAGAAAGTCGTGTTTCCCACCAATAATAGGGTCACTTCTATCAACTTACAGACCCATCTTTCCAACTGGGGAGGAGGTTTAAGCTTCAGTCCCCCTCCAGTGACAGTTAGGCATACATTTATTGCAGACTCAGTAGAAAGGATTGATGGTGGAAAGCAGGCATTTAGGTTGAATTCCAGCCATGCCAGGATCTGTCCTGAGCCCAGCCAGGGTGCTCCAAGGCTAGGCTGGTGTCTCCAGAGTACTGAAGGCTGAGGAAGGAAGTGTGCTGCAGACAAGGAGGCCCCTTCAAGGGGAAGAAAATGGAAAGGGCAGGAAAGTGAAATGCCACCCCCCACACAGCTGCAATTGTGCATTTCCCCAGGCCTTCCTAGGCTTTCACATTTGCATAAATGAGCCTTGGCTAGGCTTCCCCTAGGGGACAAAGCATCGGGCAGGTCACCCTGGACAGCAGAGGCCTTTTCTTCATCATCTGTCTCACTGCGATGTCACAGTCATCAGCCCGTAGAGGCTTCCTGGCTGGAGCAGAAGCTCGGCCCTCCAGTTTCCGAAGCGACCTGCACACATCTGTCTCGCCCTGGCTGGCAGACCCTCCCCATGCAGGCTTGTCTTTGAGCCTGTTTATAAGGCCTGAAGTTACTTCTGTTTTGTTTTAGCCAAAAGAGTGAACTGCTGCCAGCAGTATGTCTGGAATGTTATTTACTCAGTACATTTCTGTGGCTTTTCTTTGTAGCACTGCACATGCCAGAGCCAGGGGTCATTGACTTGAAAATGCCAGGTTGCACAGTTTGTCTCCTCAGTGGGGTGACTTTCTCAGGAAGGGAAGGTAGCTCCTGTGCCTCTTAATTTCCTCCTTCCTTGTTTCCCTTCTTTGCTTCCCTTCTTCCATGTTGTTTGTGTGTGTGTGTGTTTTGGGGGGGTCTTATTTTTTTTCCTGTGTGAATGCTCCTAACTACTGTTGGTACCTGTTGCCACTCACCCCTTTGTCTTCAATGCCCCAACTCTCCTTTGAATTTCAGGGGTTTCTGGTGGACCCTGAGGAGAGCCTGGCAGATGCTTTTTCATTTGCGTGCCTGCCCTGTTATTATTTCACATGAAAGCTGTCTATCTTGGCAGGCCTGACTCCACGATTGCAGTTGAGCTCTCTGAGCTGAATAGGCGATGTTGTGCAAGGGAAATATAGGTGGAGTTTTCTCTAATGGTAGCCGTGGGGGCGGAAGAAAAATCTGCAAGCAGTCTCGGCTTGTGCAGCGCCAACAAGATGGCAAACAAATGACTTTTGAGAGAAGGAACCGGTGTGTACGGTTTCTTAATTTGGAAGATTTCACAACTGCTTTTGTTCAATTGATGGAGGAAAAAAAAATTTTTTTTCCCTAAGAGCAAATCCTTCATCAGGAAGACTGTAAATAAGGTCTGGGTAAATGATAAATGCTGGAGGTGGAAGCACAGAAGGGACCCACTGGCCTCTTCTTTCTTCAGCCCACTTTCGTCCCACTTCATCTATGCAGTTTTAATCACAGTGTTTTGGGTTTTAAAACAAATGTAGAAAATGGGATTAGATGAATCTCCCTGTCTGGTGCCAGCCCTGGGGCCGTTGGCACACCTGGGTGGGTGAACTCCCTGCCTCCTCCTCTCAGCATACTGCCATCGTCACATGAATCTCTAAGTGCCCCCAGAGAGCACTGAGGGCCTCAGCCTCAGAACTGGCCTGTATGTGGGTCTCTTGGAAAAGCCCCCCCACACAGCGCCCGTTAGTTTCTGAACTCCACAGGAGCCCTGGTGTGAAATGGAAAGTTTGGGGGTCCAGTGTTCTCGGTTTTTCCTGTCCTCCTGTGCCACTTCTCCAGTTGTCTGTGGGCTGCTCGGACGTTTGGCCGAAGGGCCTTTGATCACTCTCCTGGCAGCATGGGCTGCGCGTTCTCACACCTGCTCTTCTTTTACAGCCCAGATTTCAGAGTAAGTGCTTCCATGGCCTTGTAATTTTTTTTCAATGTAAAAAATAAATAAATAAATAAAAAACAAAACTTGGGTGTAGGTTACTTATTACAGGTAATAGCTGTTTGATGACGGAGACAACTGCTTGGCAGCAACGGCAATCTGAACCAGTGCCAGAAACATAAACTGCCACTTTATTTACGTCTAAAAGCATCCAAGCCGCAAGCCTATTGGTCATGAACTAGCATGCACATGATAATAACAGGCTCGCCAGGCTAAGGAGGCCACCCCGTGGGGCAGCCACGGGCACAGGCTCTAACAAGACACCCTGTGTTTTCTCCCCTATCGTCCACAGCCCACACATCATCTTCCTCTCCCAGAGCACCTTGACAGGATCAAGCCATCTCTGCGGGACCCGGCTCTGCCATGAAATCGCTCATGCCTGGTTCGGCCTAGCCATTGGGGCCCGTGACTGGACGGAGGAGTGGCTGAGTGAAGGGTTCGCCACCCACTTGGAAGATGTATTCTGGGCTCAAGCACAGCAGGTAGGTTTAAAGTGATCCTGAGCATGTCACTACACAGAGTCAAATGTACGCTCGTTGGTCCATTCAGCAGATCAGTACTGAGTCCCTCCTCTGCACCAGCACTGTTTTGGCTGGTTCACTGTCTAGAGATGGGAGAGAGAATAGACAAGCAAATGAATCAGTGACTTGTCAGGAGGTGAAGAGGACTATGAGGAAGAATGAGCCCCATACAGAGTAGTGGGGTGTGTGCTGTTTTAGAGAGTGGTAAGAGAAGACCTCTGATATAGGAGACTTTGAGCAGAGACATTAAGAGAAGCTTATATGGGGTCAATTGGCAGCATGGTAGTTAAGGCCGTTGGATCCAACTGTACAGTTTGAGTCCTGGACTCAGTGACTTGAAAAAACACACCAGGCACATGTGCTTGTGTACCCAAAATCCTGAGAGGAGAATGGAGGAAAAGGGATTGCAGCATAGCCATCCCCTAGGGGGGTGATTTCTCACTTTCTCTCTCTCTCTCTCTCTCTCTCTCTCCACTCTCTCTGTCATATAACAAATTGAAAAGAAAAAAAAAGACTATGCTATGGCATTCTCAAACATCCCTTCATGGTTGTACTTATATCAACTTGGTGTGTATGTTTTTAAATAACGAGATTAAAATTTAATTCAGGATTTATAACTTCAGATGACTGTGTCAAGTAACAAATCAAGAATGAAGCAGCTGGGAACCAGCAGTTAGCATAATGGCTATGTCACTGGACTCCCACGTAGTCGACCGCGGTTCTTGTCTCAGACCCGGTGGCTTAAATCTCATGCCGGGTGCGTGTGCGTGCATGCCCACGATCCCGAGAGGAGAATGGAGGAGAAGGGATTGCGGCGTGACCATCCCCTCTGGGGGGTGATTTCTTGCTTTCTGTCTCTATGTCTCTGTCTGTCGGCGAGTGCACGTGCCCTATAGCGAAAACCTCTCCAAAAAAAAAAAAAGAATGAAGCAGCTGATGTTACAGATTACGGAATGGTAGGACTGGAGCAAACTGGCAATGCTACTCAACTCTAACCAATTGTTGTCATATTGAAGGGAGGGCTCAGTATAGCCCAGACTTCTCGATTTTTGAGGAAGGCCATACATCTGAATTTGTATGTGAAGATTACTAATTTTAAAAATATGCAAATCACGCATACCCAGAGGCCAGACCTGGTAACATGCTTCTAGTTTGCAATCTCTACTTAAAAGAATTAGCCACCAGTTAATGAGGATATAGCAGCTAAACTGCCTCCTGCTCCTTTTCCAATTCCTAATACTCAGGGCACTTCTTTTCCCTACCATCCCCACCCCTTATTTAGCATTTTCCTAAATTCCCAAGTTTATGCATACCTGTGTGATACCCTGTTGAGAGTATTTCTCTCTCGCTCGCTCTCTTTCTTTTTCTGTCTCATGTAGACATGAACTCTCTACCATGAATAAAATAATAATTTTTTATTTGTTCATAAATCAATTTATTTATGTTTCTTTAAATAAAGACAAGCACTTGGTAGAAAGAAAAAGAAAGCAAGTTAGGAAAGAGAGACAAACACCAAATTTGTGGGAGTGCCACAGTAGAGAGGCCGGGTCTGAGGAGATCTAGAAAGCATTTGCAAAAGAGGTGACTCGTGTTGTGGGCCTTGAATGGAAAACAAGAATTGAGCTTTCACTCTCTATCCTTCTTGCTTAACTTGGCCAAGAGGTCAGCCCAGCTCATTATCCCTCTCACTGTGTGCAGTAACTCTTCAAGATGAGAAAACAGGAAGACCCCCGAGACCAAGCGAACACTCTCGATTCCAGCACAGGGCACGTCCATCACTTGGACCCTCTCCTGTGCTGACACCGGCTGAATGGCCACGTTAGGCCTTCCCACAGGGAGCATGCCCTGTTGGGGAGGGCATCGGGGAGGCTTCTCAGCAGTGGCTTCTCCGTGAAGAGGGTCTGAGAACACACGTGGCAGTGCTCATTTTGGCCACGTGGCTGCCTGGGAGACTGCTCACTGCAGCTCTGAGTATTAGTAAGCACGACAGAGTGAGGAGTGCAGGATCATCGAACAAGGGGCGGGAACCGGCGGCGTTCCACACAGGGAGACATTCCATGGCAGGAGCGAAGGGAACCAGTGGCAGGATTGCCTCGAACAGTTTGTCAACAACCTGTGTGAAGCCTAAGCTCCTTTGCATTACTCTACGGCTGCCATCATCAAATAGCACAGCTGGGGGCTTCAGCAGTAGACAGGCATCTTCTCACAGTTCTGGCAAATGGACGTCTAGCACCAAGGTACCCACGGGGCTGGTTCCTAGTGAGGGCTGTCTTGGCTTGCAGACGGCTGCCTTTTCGCTGTGTTTTTACATGGCCTGTTCTTCATTCATGCATAGAATGCTCTGGTGTTTCTTCCTCTTCTCATAAAGACACCAGTCCTTCCGGGTCAGGGCCCCACCCACATGGCCTCATTTAGCCTGAATCACCTGACCTTGAATGCTCTAACTCCACATATAATCACAGTGGGGTTAGGGCTTTAACATGTGTTTGGGAGGACACAGTTCCACCCCTAACAACAGGCACACAGTCTGTTGATTATTCGGCCTCTGCCAGCATCTTGGCATCCTTTCCACTCCTCAGCTCGTGGTCTGCTCCTGGCCCAGCCACATCCCTCACCATTCTTGAAGCATAT
>NW_006205008.1:86297-87980 GCF_000334495.1 Tupaia belangeri chinensis
TCTTTCCAGGCTCCATGGGCCTTGTGAAGCTCTTCCTCTTTCTCAAATCCCTCCTCCCTGGCTGATTCTTGCTTTCCCTAACCACCACCCTCTTAGGAAAGCCTTCTGACCAAGCCTTCTGGCAGCAGCCATCTGGCTTCCTCCTAACCTTTGCCCTACCTGTGCACTTGCGTTAGTGTCTTACCTGTTTCTCACCCTCTCTCTCCAGCGTCTCCAGGGTCTAGCTGACACTCAGGAAATGAATGTGAAGGGAGCTTTGGTTTCTGCAGGTGCCTGTAGATACCAGGCATTTTCCCTCCCCAGTGTGTGTCCTGCCGCCCTCCCTCACAGAGACGATGGCCACGTGGCCCAGTGAACACATCTGTGCTATCGCAGCCATTCCGACTCAGTGGGGAGGAGTGCGAAGGTTTCCCTTTCCCCCAGAGTGTGTCCCGGCGCGATGCTTTTTCTGGTTCTATGCAAACAGGATCATCTGGGTTGCATTAGCAGGCTCCACTGTAAACAGTCCTTACCAAAACTGAGGGCTGGGAAAAATAGGAGTAAAATCGAGGGGCCTTCCCCACCCTGTGCAGAAAGACAAAGGAGGGCTGGATGGGATCAAAATGGAAATGGCCCTTTCTCCACTGGCCGGGTGTGCTCTGGGAGAGACGGTTCTGGGTCCATGGCATCCCGCCCAAACAGGCAGACCCTGCTCTATCCTCCAGCATGAGCGTGCAGTTGGTCCTTGCTTTCAGAAACTCTATTTGAGGGTCCTGTGCCCCCTGACTTTCTGATGGAGACTGAGGTAAAAGCAGGGGGCAGGCTAGGTCATGCCCTAGTCCAGGGGGCAGCCCTGGCCCAGCACGAGGATGACAATGACTGTTCTTTGTGCACATGTGTTCGTGTGTCTGTGGCCCAAGCAGCTGGCCCCCCACGAGGCCCAGGAGCAGCAGGAGCTGAGGGCCCACCTGCGCTGGTATCGCCTCCGAGACGAGACGCGGAACTCCCCGGAGGAGATGCAGGTGTTACGGTAAAGTACCCTGGCCCTGCTCTGGTCCTGTCACCTTGTTCTCTCTCCCTCCTCCTCTGTCCTCCCAGACACCTCCAGGCCGCCTCATTAAATCTGCTGTGTTTCCCTTTTAAATTAAATCTGGCTGGTTTACTCATCCTCCCTGGGATTTGATTGTTGGGTTTTAAGTCTTTCAGGGTGTGAGTTTCCATTTGCCTTCTGACAGTTTCCTGGTGTCTCTATTCAGGAAAAAACTAGCATGAGGCCATTTCCGGGAGACATTCTTCGTTTGAAGTTCTAATAGTCACTTTATGTGGCTGTGAATGTGGACAAGGTTGGGGTTTGGCAGCCTGGCAGACAGTAACCCTTTAAAGCCAAAGGGAAAAAACTCTTTAGGAAAATATTGATTCCTAAGTGTTTAGTAGTAGCAGATGTTTGTGTCAATGGGGCCTTTTGTTTCAGATGGGCCCAGCAGGAAGCCAGTGTGCTCTCTCCAACACAGCCCAGGAGAATTTCACTCCCAGCTCCTGAGTTTTGTTTTGAGATTGTGGCACTTGTAGGATTACTTCGCATTTTCCCAACTTTTGTACCTCTCTGTCTTTGCTTATGTTCTTCTCTACCCTGAAACCCAGGCCTAGGCCTCAGGAGCACTGAGGTTGCTGTGGCAAGAGGAGCTTTCCCCCCACCCCCCACCC